>NC_044328.1:66243980-66345979 GCF_007399415.2 Gopherus evgoodei
CTGGTATACAAAACACTATAATTATGTATATCAGACAGAGGAGCAGGGGAGAGTAGCAGAAGATGCTTAAGTTTTGTCTTTACTCTGGCTCTGATGAAATATATACGTATATAAATATATATATTCCTAAGAAAAAGTGCCCTGAAGAACTGGCTGCTGAATTTTTCTGGCATGTGTCACAAAGTTTAAAATTTAGGAATGCAGTGAATTCTGTTGAAAAAGCCCTTCTAAGTTCACAAGCGAACTACCATTTGCCTGCCAGGCATACTTTTCAGTGGGAGCTGAAACTGAGTCCACTGAACTGCCAGAAAACGAACTCTCTTAATTCAGCATGGCTGCTAAAGACATAAGGTAGCATTCAGAATTAAACCACTTTCCTGTGATCTCTGTCTGAGCAAGGAAAGGGGTTGGAGACTGAAGAAAGGCAAAGAGGGTTAAGGTTTAACCATCACACATGAAAGAAGAAGAGCCTGATTCTGAACTTGTGCAGTTTTTATGCTGGAGTAACTCAAATGACTATAATGGAGTTACTCCTGAATTATAACAGTATATGATCATAATCAGGCCTGAAGAAAAAGGGATGAGTCAGAGCAACCCAAGACCCGAAATAGTACTTCCCCAAGCCCTGCACAGACATGTAGAGCTCGATTACCCACTGCATTACTCCAGTTTTACCACAGTGTAGCTTTGCTGAAATAGTGGCATAAAACTAGTCTAACACACCGGTGAATCTGGCCTTAAACATTACATTTGTAAATATGCACACATAGAGACTTCAGAGGCACAATGATTTCAGCCACCATAAATGATAACAAGACTTCCCATTTGTACCTTTTAGATTTATTTACTTATCATCTATAAAACCAGAGCCTGTTTGTTTCAGAAGTGTGGAGGTCCAAGCTAGGAAAAGAAGACATAGCTGACACCCAGGAAAGAATTAATATTTACTACGAAGAAAAACAAAACCTTCATTTGCTTTTTATTGACTAGCTTAGTCTTTCTGCCAGTCTTTCTTTTGCTTATGGTTTTGTTTATGTTCACGTAGCTGGAGTCGACATGGCTTAGGTCGACCTTTTGTGGTGTCTACACCGTGCTGGGTCAACAGGAGAAACTCTCCTGCCAACGTACCTTATGCTTCTTGTTCTGGTGGAATACCAGAATTGACGGGAGAGTGACTGGCAGTCGATTTAGCGGGTCTACCTGCTAAATCGACTCCTGGCGGATTGATTGCGGCCAGCCGATTCCCCGGTAAGTGCAGACAAGCTCAAAGTGTCGATATCCGTGTACAAGAATACATGTGACTGATGGTTAAAAAGCTGCAGGACTGTTGCTTAGTATTGGTGAGACACAGAGGAATTCCTATTGATTCAATTCACTAATAGTTAATATAATTTCATAATAATTGTGTCCTCTCATCTAAGCTTATCAAAGTACTTAAAAGATATTAGTTATTTAAGATTCACCGGACCTCTGTGAGGTAGGATAATGTTATCCCCACTTTAGAGTTGGGTAAACAGAGGTGCAGAGAAATTAAAACTACCATTTTCAAACACTGGGTGCCTAAATCAGGCCAATTTTATTTAGGTGCCTAAGATTTAGGCACCTAAATAAAACTGGCCTGATTTTTCAGCGATGCTGAATATCCTAATTCCCACCATTGCCACTGGGAGTTGCCCAGGGCCATCTGAGGGCAAAATTCACCCAGATGAATTGGACCAACAAAAGGCTTTGTACACTAAAGACCCATGATAGAGCTGTAAGTGCGTCAGAAGCCATGGAGCAGACAGCCACATTGGCAAGCTTTTGGATCCCTTACACGCCTCTGAAGAGTTCTCTCTGCTGGCCCTTTGTGTGTTGTCATCCAGGGTTAGCTTTAGGAGGAGGAACCAGAGGTTCTGCAATTACCAGGTGTGACGGGCTGGATCACAGAAACCCCCTTGGGAGCTGCCAACCGATGTGCCAAGACTACTTCTATCCCTGTTTTCCCTGCCAGCTTAGGACTTCAGCACCCTGTCTTGCTGAGCCAGACACTCATCTACTTCAACAAAGACTCAGAGTTTGAATTACCTGCCCCAAAGCTGCAGGTTTACCTGAAAACAGTTCACAGAAGTGTGCTTGTCTTTAGCACCCAGATGCCCAACTCCCAATGGGGTCTAAACCCAAATAAATCCGTTTTACCCTGTATAAAACTTATGCAGGGTAAACTCATAAATTGTTCGCCCTCTATAACACTGATAGAGAGATATGCACAGCTGTTTGCTCCTCCAGGTATTAATACATACTCTGAGTTAACTAATAAGTAAAAAGTGATTTTATTAAATACAGAAAGTAGGATTTAAGTTATTCCAAGTAGTAACAGACAAAGCAAAAGTAAATCACCAAGCAAAATAAAATAAAATGCGCAAATCTATGTCTAATCAAACTGAATACAGATAAGATCCTCACCTGTTCCAGAATGCTCCCTTTTACAGGCTAATCATCTTTTAGCCTGGGTCCAGCAATCACTCACATCCCCTGTAGTTACTGTTCTTTGTTTCACTTTCCTTTAAGTATCCTGGGGGGGTGGAGAGGCTCCTTCTTTAGCCGCTGCAGACAAAATGGAGGGGTCTCCCAGGGGTTTAAATAGACTCACTCTTGTGGGTGGAGACCCCCTCCTCACCCTGTGTAGAATCCAGTCACAAAATGGAGATTTGGAATCACAAGGGCACGTCACATGCTCATGCATGACTCAGGGACCTGCAGGCAGCAGTCATTACCCACATGCTACCCTGAATGTTCTCAGGTAGACTTCTTATGTGGATTGGAGTCTTCCAAGCTCTTTTGTCTGTTAAGTGCTTCTGGATTGAGCACTTAATTTGCACATTCCTTTCCCAAGAAGTGACCAAAAGGGCTACTTAGAAATCAAGCAATTATACAGCCAATGCTCATAACTCTGAACGCATACAACTAGGATGAACATAACCAGTAGATCATAACCTTTACATGTAGCAAAACCCTATTCCAGTTATATCATAAATACATTTATGAGCACCCCCACCCCATAAAGCCTTATGGGGTACACTGTCACACCAGGTTTCAGCAACTAAGACACTGCAAAGGTGTTGCAGGCCACTATTCTTGATTTATGGGGTTGGGTGGCTGTATTTCAGCCTGTGCCGAGCCACAGTGAGGACGTACATCCCAGCTCCCACATGACTCACCCATATAAAGCTTGGTTACTGGGCTATTAAGCAGATGCAGCAAATTTCGCCTTATGAAAGGAGCCAGCATGCTTGTATCTATTGTTTGCACTGGGATACACATTATGAGAAGTGGATATATTTTACTTCCCATTTCAGGATACTGAAAGACAGATATTAAAAACACTATACTGCTTGCACTATTAAGATGTTACAGTATGGAAAATTTTCAAGAATACACTGATCAATATTTAAGGAAAAAACCCTCAAAAACGTAAGCTGGACATTTGCGAAAAATAGAGTGTAATTTAATTTTGAAAAGAAAGAGAATTATATTTTCTCCCAGGTTGCTCCCATTTATACATTGCTTCATTTTCTCAAGGGTTATGTGCAGACCTCCACCATGCAACTTGCCAGTTTCCTCAGCTACACCTCAATTTCAGAGTGGAGAATACAGAAATCACATCATTTAAATGAGCGCCATGTTAGACACTGATCAATATTTAAGGAAAAAACCCTCAAAAACGTAAGCTGGACATTTGCGAAAAATAGAGTGTAATTTAATTTTGAAAAGAAAGAGAATTATATTTTCACCAGGTTGCTCCCATTTATACATTGCTTCATTTTCTCAAGGGTTATGTGCAGACCTCCACCATGCGACTTGCCAGTTTCCTCAGCTACACCTCAATTTCAGAGTGGAGAATACAGAAATCACATCATTTAAATGAGTGCCATGTTAGACAACAGTTTCGTTTATGTTACATGATAATCTGAGAAACACAGGTCACCAGGAGAGGCAGAAATGGGCCCAAGGCATTTCTGTTTTATCTGAGCATCACTGAGACCGAATAGAGAAGGAGTGAGCACTAGGTCACTACAGAGCACTCGAGGAGCTTTTTCTTCAGGAAGATTTTACATTTAGTTTTATAAATATGATCAGTCCATCAGAGAAAGGCAGACTTCCTCAGCACAACTAATTTTTTATTCATTAGACTTAATTCTCTTAGGGCTTGGCTACACTGGAGAGTTGCAGCGCTGTAAAACCACCACCAGCGCTGCAACTTACTCGCCGTCCACACTTGGAAGGCACATACAGCGCTGCATCTCCCTGGCTGCAGCGCTGGTCGTACTCCTGCTCTGCCTCGAGTATAAGGATTGCAGCGCTGGTGATGCAGCGCTGCTCCTTAAGTGTGGCCACCAAAAGTGCTGTAATTGGCCTCTGGGGTATTCGGAGGTATCCCAGAATGCCTGTTCAGCCACTCTGCTCATCAGTTCGCACTCTACTGCCCTGGCCTCAGGTGACATGCCCTTTAAATGCCCCGGGAATTTTAAAAATCCCCTTCCTGTTTGCTCAGCCAGGTGTGGAGTGCAATCAATCAGTGAATCTTTCCAGGTGACCATGCCTCCACGTGCCAAACGAGCCCCAGCATGGAGCAATGGTGAGTTGATGCACCTCATCAGTGTTTGGGGGGAGGAAGCAGTGCAGTCACAGCTGCGCTCCAGCCGTAGGAATTACGATACCTATGGGCATATCTCAAGGGCCATGCTGGAAAGGGGCCATGACCAGGACGCAGTGCAGTGCAGGGTTAAAGTAAAGGAGCTGCGGAGTTCCTATTGCAAAGCCAGCGAGGGAAACCGCCGCTCAGGTGCTGTCCCCACGACCTGCCGTTTTTACAAGGAGCTGGATGCGATACTTGGGGGTGACCCCAGTGCCAATCTGAGGAGCACGATGGACAGTTCAGAGAGGGGAGAAGAGGAGGAGGTGGAAGGCGGGGGGAGGAAACCGAGAGTGAGGGTACTGGGGTCGGGGGAGACACCCCGGAGTCCCAGGAGGCATGCAGCCAGGAGCTCTTCTCAAGCCAGGAGGAAGGTAGCCAGTCGCAGCAGCTGGAACTTGGTGAAGGAGAAGCAGAGGAGCGGGTTCCCAGTAAGCAGCTTTAATTTTCAGGAAGGAAATGTTTCGGGAGAGGAGGGGGGGTTATGGCTGCATGCATGCATGCCTAGATGTGGAGTAGCCCATTGATGTGGTCTATCACATCGCGGTAATTGGCCTCGGTAATATCTTCAAAAGTTTCTGCCAGAGTGTGGGCATGTCATAAACAGATAGCTAAGGGTTAATGTCTCTTACACCTGGAAAGAGGTAACCTGAAGCACCTGACCAGAGGACCAATCAGGAAACCAGACTTTTTCAGGTCTGGGTGGAGGGAAGTTTGTGTCTGAGTTCTTTGTCTTGTGCCTGTCTCTCTCTCGGCTATGGGAGAATTTCTGTCTCTTGCTTTCTAATCTTCTGTTTTCCAGTTGTAAGTACAAAAGATCAGACAGTGATTTATATGTTCTTTTGTATTTACATGGTATAGTTGCTGGAATATTTTGAATTGTATTCTTTTTGAATAAGGCTGTTTATTCATATTTCTTTTAAGCAAATGACCCTGTATTTGTCACCTTAATACAGAGAGACCATTTTTTATGTATTTTTCTTTCTTTTTACATAAAGCTTTCTTTTTAAGACCTGTTGGAGTTTTCTTTAGTGGGGACTCCAGGGAATTGAGTCTGTGCTCACCAGGGAATTGGTGGGAGGAAGAAGTCAGGGGGAAATCTGTATGTGTTAGATTTACTAGCCTGACTTTGCATTCCCTCTGGGTGAGGGGGGAAGAGAGATTAGCTCTCGGTACTTCTGTTTTCCAAGGCTGGAAACGGGGAGGGTGGAATCCCTCTGTTTAGATTCACGGAGCTTGCTTCCGTGCATCTCTCCAGGAACACCTAGAGGGGGGAAGGGAAAAGGTTTATTTCCCTTTGTTGTGAGACTCAAGGGATTTGGGTCTTGGGGTCCCCAGGGAAGGTTTGGGGGGACCAGAGTGCCCCAAAACACTCTAATTTTTTGGGTGGTGGCAGCTTTACCAGGTCCAAGCTGGTAACTAAGCTTGGAGGGTTTCACGCTAACCCCCATATTTTGGACGCTAAGGTCCAAATCTGGGACTAGGTTATGACAGGGCAATGCGCTTGCGCAAGTTTATAGGGAGAGCCACTGTGGTCCTTGTCCCAGTCAGGTTAACACGTCCGCGCCACTGTGCTGCAAGGGGTGGGGAGACCATTGCTGCACACAGGCAAGCTGCATAGGGGCCAGGGCGGAATCCGCATTGCTGTAGAAGACCCTCCTGCTCTTCCCAGGTGACCCGCAGCAGCGAGATATCTTCCAGGATTAACTCCTGTGGAAAATGTTGGGATAGTGTTCAATGTAGGTCCCCCTGCAGCAGTTTGCTTTCCCCAACGCAATGAAACCCCAGTACAGCCTGACCCAATCAGTCCCCCTTCCCAGGTGACCTGCAGCAGCAAGATATCTTCCAGGATTAATTAACTCCTGCATTCATTCCCCGTTACTCACCATTTCTTCGCTGCTGTGTGTTCTCTGTGCTCTGGTTGGTATGTGGAAAGTATGCTAAAGTGAGACTGTAAACTCCTTCACTGTGATTATACACAATGCTGCCTCTCTGTTAAATGTTTCAATTTTTGTCTAATAACAGTGTCCTTGAATACCCCACTGGCTGGATCAGAGACTGCTGAAAGGCTACAAAACCTGAGAAAGAAGCCACGAAAAAGCAAAGAAGATATGGTGAAAGCAGTTATGAATCAATCTGCCAGAGAGAGTAAAAAACTCCAGGACTGGAGGGAAAAACTGCAGTACTGGAGGGAAAGAGAAAGCAGGAGAAAGGCAGTAGCTAAGAAGAAAAGCACGAAGCAGCTGATAAGCATCCTGGCGCGCCAAACGGACTGTATCCAGTCACTCGTAGCCATGCAGGCAGAGCACTACCGTGCGGCACCCCCTCAGTCCCAAAGCTCTTTCCCTTGTGCCCCAATATCAGCTCAAACCCCCCTTCTCCAGCATCCAGGTTATTACCACCAGCAGCTGCCCCCAACACCTGTACGTTCACCTACCAACCCTGAGAATTATGACCGTTACCCTCTGCACTCAACCCCCATCACCATGCAGTATTTTCATCCTGAAGTGCAGCAGTCATTGTACACCAGTCCAGACAGGACACACTCAAACCCCTCACTGTACAGTTCACCACCCCACCCCCCTGCCCTTTTAGTTATTTTCTTTTCAATAAATGAATTTGTGGCTTTCAAAACAGTTTTCTTTATTGCAGAAAGTGTAAGAGACCGTAGCCCAGGGGAAAAAAAAAAAGACACTGCAAATCATTATAACCACTGCACTTCACTCCCATGCAAGGCACCAAACATTACTGTTGGCTTTCAGCCTCAAATTCCTCCCTCAAGGCATCCCTAATCCTTGTAGCCCTGTGCTGGGCCTCTCTAGTAGCCCTGCTCTCTAGCTGTGCAAATTCAGCCTCCAGGCGTTGAACCTCGGAGGTCCATTCCTGACTGAATGTTTCACCCTTCCCTTCACAAATATTATGGAGGGTACAGCACGCGGATATATCCGCAGGGATGCTGCTTTTCCCCAAGTCTAGCTTCCCATAAAGAGAATGCCAGCGCCCTTTTAAACGGCCAAAAGCACACTCCACAGTCATTCTGCACCAGCTCAGCCTGTAGTTGAACCGGTCCTTGCTCCTGTCAAGCTTCCCTGTATACGGTTTCATGAGCCAAGGCATTAACGGGTAAGCGGGGTCTCCAAGGATCACAATGGGCATTTCGACGTCCCCTACTGTGATCTTCCGGTCTGGGAAAAAAAGTCCCGGCCTGCAGCTTCCTGAACAGGCCAGTGTTCCGAAGGATGTGTGCATCATGCACTTTTCCAGGCCAGCCTGTGTAAATGTCAATCCACAAGCGCCTGGAGAACCATAGAGAAATACCGCTTCCGATTAATGTACTCGGATGCTAGGTGGGGTGGTGCCGGAATAGGAATATGCGTCCCATCTATCGCCCCTCCACAGTTAGGGAAACCCATTTGTGCAAAGCCATCCACAATGTCCTGCACGTTCCCCAGAGTCACGGTTCTTCTTAGCAGGAAGTGATTAATGGCCCTGCAAACTTGCATCAACATGATTTCAACGGTCGATTTTCCCACTCCAAACTGGTTCGCGACCGATTGGCAGCTGTCTGGAGTTGCCAGCTTCCAGATTGCAATAGCCACCCGCTTCTCCACTGACAGGACAGCTCTCAATCTCGTGTCCTTGCGCCGCAGGGTGGGGGAGAGCTCCTCACACAGTCCCATGAAAGTGGCTTTTCTCATCTGAAAGTTCTGCAGCCACTGCTCGTCATCCCAGACTTCCATGACGACGTGATCCCACCACTCAGTGCCTGTTTCCCGAGCCCAAAAGCAGCGTTCCACGGTGCTGAGCATTTCCGTTAATGCCAAAAGCACTTTAGTGTCATACGCGTCAGGCGAATCGATATCATAGTTGGACTCCTCATTGTCACTTTGGAGCTGTAGGAATAGCTCAACTGCCAAACGTGATGTGCTGGCGAGACTCATCAGCAAAGTCCTCAGCAGCTCGGGCTCCATTTCCCACAGAAATAGCGCTGCACAGAAACCGTTGGGAGACTCACAATGGCGCCAAATGTGGATAGAAAAACAGTGACTGCTGGGATGTGAAGCGATGCACCACGGGGCATTGGGACAGGAAGCGGAATGAGCCGCACCCTTCCGTCCACTTCCCACAACCCACGGCGCCAAAATGGGACGAGGTGCTCTGTGGGATAGCTACCCACAATGCACCACTCCCAACAGTGCTGCAAATGCTGTGAATGTGGCCACACTGCAGCGCTGGTAGCTGTCAGTGTGGCCACACTGCAGCGCTTTCCCTACACAGCTGTATGAAGACAGCTGTAACTACCAGCGCTGCACAACTGCAAGTGTAGCCAAGCCCTTATTAGACAAAGTTCAGGAAGCAGAGAGAAAAACTTGAGTGACCCTATATTAGTGCCTTTAAATACCTAATTTCTACCTGGAGATTTTAATTTCTCCTAGTTTTGTTTAGAAGCTAGATCTAGGGTTTTTAATTATTAATTTTGTTGCTTCAATCTGTATATGTAAATTCTCTGTTGCCTTTAATTAAAGATCTCTCTAGACTGATTTTTTTAACAGAATGGGAGTATGCTTATTAAGTGGATTCTCCTAGGCTTTCACAGCTTTTATATATCTATTAGAAGACGCAAGTGCAGTGTGGGCTGAGATTTGTGCTAATCTCAAAGGGCCAAATTCTGCTCTCAGATACGCCCAATAAAAATCAGGAGCAACTCCATTACCTTTGGTGGAAATACTCTAGATTTACACCATGGTAACTAAGAGCAGAATCTGGTGCAAAATGAAGGTGGGTTTTTTCACCCTAAATTAGTTTATTGTTCTTTTGATAATTAAATACACAAAACTATGATCCTTTTGGGATCACTTAATTAATATCAAAATGATTTTACTTAATTACTGCTGTAAATAGAATGTATAGGATTTCCTCAGTTCAAAATAATTACACATACAGTTTAATGTCAATTATGCAACACTAATATGTAGTTTATAGATTACTTTCTACATAGTGAACAGGACTCATTACGATGCAGTTATTATAACAATAGTTTTGACAGACAGTTTCGAGCAAGAGCACTTGAATTGTATGTGTGCATAGTAAGCTCTTTAAAGCATGGCTATAGGCACTCATAAAGGTAACAAACCAGGATTTATAGTACACACACCACTGTCATTTACAGTAAAACCTAAAGCTATAAAAACAGTCTGCTTGACAAAAGCCACAATCATCAGGCTAGAAGGCATAAATTAAAAATTTCCATCCTCCACATTTACAGAACCTTGTCGAGTTTGTACCACAGCTTGTCACTTTTAATCACTCTTCCTTCAAGGTTTTACTACCATACTATTAGCTGCATCCTACATTTTTAAATTTTTTAAAAAAAACCTTTGATCATGTAGTTTGAGCATTAAAAATACACCAAAATCACAACTTTTAACTAGAATATTAAAGAAAGCTCAAGTTATGACTATTCTAGAAAAAAATGATAAAAATAAATACTTTGTACAATTATTTTTGGACTACAGACCCTGTTTTGTTGCAGCTACTAGTTCTTCTGAATGAAAAGGAAAAAAGATAGGAAGCAAAGAGTGCTGTTTAAACAGAATATTATTTAATGCAGACCTCTACAGGGCCAAATTTTCTGTTTTCTTACCTGCGGAGGGAAATAGACCATATCACTTACATCTTGAGATGAGGAAAGGATGGTGGAAAAAGACAGTTACATGTTGCTTTTTAATCCATCCATCATAGAGGATGTATTTGATGATTATTTATGCATAGAGAGTCTAATTTTAAAAAAGAACTGAAATGAACTCTGAATTCTTTGAATTTAAATATGTCAAACACACACTTTAGACTAATAAAAACTTCCTTTAGGATATGGAAACAAAATGAAAATAAACAACTATCAAATTGCCAAGTTTACATTTGCACACAGTTTTCATCAAACCCTGTTTGTCATTTGACTCACCTTTTTCTAATATATTTCTTTTCACCGTTTTTTGCCACCATTTGAATCCTACTGATTACAGATACAACTACTGTTGACTCTGCATTCATCTGTAGGTTTCCCTGCAGCTGAATGTAGCCTACATTTTGAGCACATATTTTGGATTTTTGTGCCATCAAAAACTTCGAAGACTTTTTTCTTTTTCCATACAAAAAGCAAATGCAATAGGAGCCTGCTACTCACTGTGAGCAGTAACTTAGGGCTAGTACAAGGTGCTGAGCAATGAACAGGGCTTCTTGGAAACAGGATAAGTTTAGAGCTTTTTTTTGCTCAGTGAACTTGTTGGACCTGATCTTTGACCTTGTATTACTTTACTCCTCCATTCACCAGCTTCCTTTTTCTGATTTTACTGGTTAAATATTTGTTTCGCTTGCAGTGGAATGCAGGACAAAACAGGAAGAGATGTATTTCCACCTACCTCTACCATTATATGGGCAGGCTGCTTGTCACCTGGCTAACCAACTCCAGCATTTGTAAAAGCATAAGGAATTCACCAGTGACAGCCTTTCTAACAAAGCAGTGCCATCTGTCACCGTTGTGCCACTTGGGGTGTAGTTCCAATCTCTGGCCATTGCCTTGCAATCTGAGTTTAAGAGGCTAACTTTTTTCCCCTTCTTTACTGTACTCTTTAATCTCTAATAGATTTTAATTGCTATACCAGTTTCCCCCAAGTCATTTGGGGCCACAGACTCACTTGCTTTCATTTTCTTTCCCCATGCATTCCCTATCCTAAAAACCTGCCTCAAAACCTATAGATTTCTAGTACAAACATTTGACACTTTTTGTTTCAGGTTTCCAAATTTTGGGGGTACACATGGGGGACTCAATGGCTTCCACCCTCTCATTCCCACTTTTATTAAATCTTAAATAAAAATCCTTGTGTGATTTTTGAAGTTTCTAAGATGCCTCGGCTCATAGAACATCCAGGAAACAATTTTGATGCACCAGCTAGAAAAATGTCAACGTAAGAGACACATAAATACTTCCATCCCACAAGCCAAGGAACATTAAAAGAGAACTGCACTATTAGTGCAACTGACGTGTTTAAGTGCTCACAGATGGAAGTTCATATTTGTGTAGTGATTAACACTGAGCAATAGGTATTGTAATCTAGCTTACTATATTTACATAATTATTGATGAACATACTGTTGATAAACAATGCAAGCATTAAGATATTAAATTTCTTACAATTAAGTGACTAAGAAAGCTGTTTATTGCCTTCCCCTATACCCTCCGTTAATAAGATCGACATTGCAGATGTTCATGTATGCTGCATTGATGTTTAATGATGCATGATGCTCTAGGTGGTTCCCATAACCTTGCTTTGTCTACTATGAGCTGCCTCGATTGATATGATAATAGAGAAAAGAGGTCTGAAACAAGCTGGGCTGTACTGGCACAATTAGCATAACCTTTAAATTTGCCGTTATTTGATAGCCAACTGCTCCTAAAAATTCTTGTTCAGTTGTCACTGACAACAATACATTGTACAAACACTATTCTGAAACTTGCGAGGTGGGGGGGGAAGGCATGGAGGAGGAGATATTGCTTGTGGCATTTGTTTTATTCCATCAGAAAAAGTACTCATTATCGAATTTCTAAAGCCAACAATTTGGAATGGAATTTTGCAGTTTCACCCAGTGATCAATTGCTATTAGCCACAATGCATGGCCCAGCATCAATTCAGGTTCACAGTGCAATAGCACAGTGTCAGATTTCAAGTGCTGTAAATATTTGCCTTCACAGAACATCTTTTTCCTGTCCTCCCCCGCCCCAATTAATGGGCAGTTAACAAAACTAAAAACATCAAGTCAAGTGAATATGTCTATGAACTTTACATCTTGTCAGGATGACTGGATGTATCTTTTTAAAACAATCAGTATTATTATATTGTTATATCACCTTGCATGTATGACCATAAAACTAACTGTATACAAACAGTTGTTCACAGTGCTGTCGAAGCTGTGTTTGTCCCAGGATCTGAGAGACAAGGTGGGTGAGGTAATTAATTTTATTGGTGAAATCAAGAGACTACTCTTAACTACTTATGCTAAATAATCTGTTCCACCTTCTATTTAGCTGTAACACTGCAAATACCTTTCCCAGACCTGAAGAAAAACTCTGTGGAGCTCGAAAACTTGTTTCTTTCACAGTTAGAAGTTGCTTCAATAAAAAGCTATTACCTCACTCACCTTGTATCTTGCCCTTCTAATTTAACAGATCTGCTTACTTTACTGATGCAAATAAATCTTTATTTTACTCCTCTTACCAATGTAGAATGCATATAGATAGGGGAGAGTGAGCAAGAATCTACTTCGATTCACAAGTATCAGAGGGTAGCCGTGTTAGTCTGGATCTGTAAAAGCAGCAAGGAATCCTGTGGCACCTTATAGACTAACAGACGTTTTGGAGCATGAGCTTTCGTGGGTGAATACCCACTTCCTCAGATGCATGTAATGGAAACATCCAGGGGCAGGTATATATATGTGTGCTAGCAAGCAAGCTAGAGATAACGAGGTCAGTTCAATCAGGGAGGATGAGGCCCTGTTCTAGCAGTTGAGGTGTGAAAACCAAGAGAGGAGAAACTGGTTCTGTAATTGGCAAGCCATTCACAGTCTTTGTTCAATCCTGAGCTGATGGATGCAAATTGACACCATCAGCTCAGGATTGAACAAAGACTGTGAATGGCTTGCCAATTACAGAACCAGTTTCTCCTCTCTTGGTTTTCACACCTCAACTGCTAGAACAGGGCCTCATCCTCCCTGATTGAACTGACCTCGTTATCTCTAGCTTGCTTGCTAGCACACATATATATACCTGCCCCTGGATATTTCCATTACATGCATCTGAGGAAGTGGGTATTCACCCACGAAAGCTCATGCTCCAAAACGTCTGTTAGTCTATAAGGTGCCACAGGATTCTTCGATTCACAGAGGATCAACCAAATTGTTAATTAAGTATCAACTGCAGACTCCTCTCCTTGTGGTATTCATGTGTACAACTAAATTGTACTTTAAATATACCTCATCGGTGTCAAGGTTATTGACGAACAACAAAGGTCAGAGTTTGATTTCCAAATATCGAGGTTAAAGTCATTCCCGCTCTTTTATTTGAAAACAGGAAAATTTACTATGGAAACTTTTGAGTCATACTAACCACAGAATCTCACCAGTCCACTTTTAGACAATTTTCACGTTTTAGAGTGAACCCTCACTTGACTATTTTTATATTTGTGCCAGCTCTAGGTATGTTGGTGCCCTATAACAATATTATCTCTAGACTCCTGACTCAAAAATCAGTAAAGCACGTCCCCTCCAACTATTTCCTCTCTCTATTTCCTCCATCTTTTTCTATCAGCCACCCATCTCTGTTCTGTCCTTCCTAGAACTAAGAATCCACTGTCTGTCTGGGCACCCTCCTCCCACAGCCTGCACTGCCTGGGAACGGGCCCCCCAGCACAGAAACATCTGATCAGATGGCTACTTCCTGCAATGGGTTTCACCCAAGAGTCACTGATATGCCCCCTCCCACATATCCTTATTTTGTACAATAATTTTATGGTGACTATTTGAGCTTGTGAAGATTAGAGGACTGACAATGTAAGTTCTGTCATCTACAGCAAAAGCACGACACAGATAGCTACAATTTAAACTTTCCTACAATCCTCACTCAACTATAATCACAAGATGGGAACTAAAGTGTCTAAATTAAAGATGATAAGACTATTGGAGTCTGTAGGGCACCTTCCAGCAGAGACTGCTGTTCAAACTTCTTTGTGATGATTTGTTATGAAATGATCTGCTATCAAATATAACAAGGTCTAAGGACTTCCAAAATGCTGGAAACAAGACTCCTCTATATAAATGTGCTACCAAGGTTGCCACTGGCATAAGTGTCCAGTTCTTTCTGCACCTCATTTGTAAGAGACTACAAGCGTATACCCTAAGGTAAAATGTGTTATCAGCCTTTGAATATAGAAGTTCTCTACTGATGAACCTATAGGTGAATATGAGAAGTGAACTAGAGGATGCAGTCAAGGTACAATACATACAAAGATGAGTGCGCCGTGGCAATAATTAAGTACAACTGAACATTTTGTTCTAAGTTCTTTACTACCATAACAATCCCCACTAAAGTGAATGGGATTTCCACTGACTTCATGAAGTTTTCAAATAATTTCGTATTTTTTGCACTTATTCCAGCCTACACTTCAAACTTCAATAGCATGCTGCTAGTCCCCACCCCCCTAATATTTACAGGCAGCCTAGAAAAAATGAGCAAAAGGTTGTCAGTCATCTTATTCCAAAAGAACTTAGAAAATGCATAGTATAATGTCACAAAACGACATCGTGGAAAGTTTAATACCCTTACTTAACTAAAGAGTGGCCAAGGCTGCAGTAGTTACTTGCAATGTTACTAGCAATACTAGAGTACCAGATCCATAAGATTTGTAAAAATCCAATTTGTCATCTTCCCAAAAGGTTTTTAACTTTGAGTTCGAGAGTGCAGTGCTTCATGATGTGTTCAGACTCACGTCTTCTAACACATCTAAGCCCACTCAGACAACGAATTTACTCACTGATACTAGAGTTATAAATTCAAATTGGCCTTGATCTTGGGCAGTATGACATTATCAGAAAGCCATTAATGGTCTGAAACTAAAACACAAGCTCATTAATAAAAGCAAAACCATACAAAGGTTAAAAAAGGAAGTTTTATTAAAAATATTGATCATGACCTAGGGCACCACATACATTGATCTTTCTGCATCCCCACAAGAAAAAAATGTTAAAGCCAACTTATTACTATGATCTATTATGAAACTTGCTGAAGTAGTTGGCTCTTTAATCCCATACAATGAAAAAAAATAATCACACGTAGTTAGGGTAAAACAAAAATAGATTTCTAAAAAAACTGTAGTATAATTTAGGTAATAAGCATGACATCAGATTAATCTCACAAAATAATCACCAGATTAATGGATACCATACCAGAGGTTTTCATTTGTTGCTTGAGCTATGATTTGAACCCAAAGGTTGGGAGGTGAAAGACTAGTCTACTATAATCCTCTTAATCACCTGCCCTATGTATCACCTTATTAAACAGCATTGGCTCTTCAAAGAGAAATGGGCTGTATCAAACGCAGAATGTTACAGCAGAATAAAATATGCATATGAATTCATTAGAACACTGAATTTAAATTTTGAAATACACATTTAATGAAAAATTTATAAAAGAATCATTGTACATTGAATATGTATCAAATTTTTTTTTCTGAATAAAGATTTTATGCAGGTATACAGGAAAGCTATGACTGAGGCCCAAGTACAAGGTGAAGAACCATTCAGCTGAACTCTACTGGGCAGTGCCCTTCTGATTCACGTAGATTGTTAATGGGGAGAGACAGTCTTTTCAAATAAACTTTGCAATTACTGTGTTACATTTTACAGGAAAGATAGATAAGTTTCAGAATGATCTCTATGGATCTTTCAACCACATGAGCTGTGGGTTCCTGATGTGCTATCTCCTCAACTGAATTCATGTTGGTTCATTCTGAGGATGTCTAAAGGGAGTCAGTTGCCAGTGGCTGACAATAGTGCCATCAGTAATATTATTGATCTATTATGCAATTTGAAAAATGGCACCCTTCAAAGATCTATCCCGTCCATCATATTGTTCAGTTATAAGCTGAGCTGGCAGCGGCATTTAGAGCTACTTTAACAGGTCTTTCCATTATAAGACCTTGTTTTCAGTTGCTCATAACTTTGCCAAACTTTAAGCGTCCAGGCTGCAATTTTTCAGGAGTCTGTTTCAGCAAAAACAGCTCAACTATTTCCAAGAACAAGGTTAAGGAACAGTATGCTGTTTTGCAAATTTAAAAAAAATTCTGACAACCATTTCCCTAAGAAGATTTTGTATCTCCATGCTTTGGAGCAGGGAATTATATTTGGCAAGGGATTTTGCCCTAGGGTCAGACAGATGCTTTTTGCTATTCCTATGAAAATCCATCCCAATTTGGGAAATTTATAAGCCCCTGAAATCCATTTCAGTATTATCAATCTCAAGAGCTCAAATGTGAGTTAAGCCTCAGAAAATCATGAAATTCATGTGTTCTTTTTTAAAAATAGTTTTATAGTTGCCTTCTGGTTTCTGACACTTTGGAATACATTTGAATCATGTCTTTAAGCTTTTCTCTGCAACCACATAGGCTAGGATGTTACTTAAAAAAAAAGAAACCTGAGATTTCCACCTAATCACATGACTCTAGGCACTTGGGCTGTACAAACAAACACTAAATATCACAAGACATGATAAAATCATGAGAGTTGGCAACACTGCCGTTTGCACATGCTCAGGTAAAGGTTTATTAGAGATAGCAGCTAACTTCTTTGAAGATTCTGTCTGCACTGAACATGCTCCAACCCAAGGCTTCAGGGATTTAACAGGTTTTTCCCTGCAGTTGCTCTTCCTGCTTCTTGGAGCCACTATGGCACCAGACACCAGACCTGGGAGGAGACTATCCCAGTTCAACTTCCAATCCTTTCCATGCTGGAGCCCAGTCGGCACGGAGGATGCAGCAGCAGGAGAATGCAGCCAGACTCAAATGTAGAGTGATGAGGAACAGAAGGGAGGTAGACAGGGCAGGTTAGGGGATGGACAGAGGTAGAGGGAGATAAGCTAGCAGGAACATGCTTGGACAGGGGCAGAAGTGGAGGAAAAGGGCAGAAAGGTCTTTAATCATTAGAGTACACTCCCCTCCAGAACTAGGAATAGAACTCAGGATTCCTGAATCCCAATATTCCTTGGCTGTCTAGCAAATAGTTGTGAAACACACTGGCCAAGAGCATGTCTTATCCCCCTCTAATGAAAGGGTTACATAGAGGATAATATCATATTAACGTTACCAACCCCAACTAACCAGTGTGAAGGCCAATGTGATTCTATTTGATGGAATTTCTGTTTTTTTTCAGTTTGCTTAAAAACTTAAAAAATTATGTACAAAAAAACTACACTGAAAGAACATTACGGTTGCAAATTCAGGGACTCAATTCAGGAAATGCCAGAAATAAAGTATCTTGTGCACTGATTGAGGCAAGTGTCCTGTGGAAAAAAATAGTATGCAATCATGTAATTAAAGGCTGTACTGTAATACATATGCATAAGTTGCAAGGTTGCAATTGAGCCATTTCATAACTTTTGACTTTGCACATTTTGAATTCTTTTAAACTGGACTTTAAAATATCATATTACAGAGTAAGACTTTGAAGAGATTATTTCTTGGCTGAAGATACACCACTCTAAACCTCTTGGCCCTGTACCTTTCAGCTTTGATCTTTGGCTTGTAGGCATGACTATAAAATATTGTCAGCTGCCTATGTTCCTTTCAGCCTTGTGAACATGGAAGTCTTGCTGCTGTGCAGGCATTGTAAATAAGAGGAGGCTCATTCCTCCATGTCCCAACTAGAAAAGAATAATTTGTTTTGAAGTAATAAACCAGGTTAAGAATCTTGGGATCATTTTCAACCATACTTTTTCTGTAGAAAGCCACATGTACAATGTGCACAGGCTCCACCCTTGTATTTTCTGTGATGGTTTCCCAACAGCAGTTCATATCTTTATAACTGCAAAGGTTGGTTGTTGAAATTCCCTTTTCTCAGGGCTTCTAGAGGTAGCTCTGTCACTGCTTCAGAATAGTGCAGAACAGTTGCTTGCTAGTTTAAGTTATCAATCAGATTGTGTCTGCCTTTTATTTTCTATGTTGGCTGCCCAAAATGTAGTGAGCTGACTTTCAACTGGCATCATCATTAAAGCAATAAAAAGTTCAGGAGCTGGCTTGAACCTAGTTTTGATGGGTAACTGTGTTCTGATTCCTGCCTTTAAGGAAGATCATCACTTCCACTAAACGTGGGGAAGAGAGAATGCCACTGCTGTGGTGGGCCTCTGGTGTGCAACTTGTCCCCTCTTGACACTGATTTCAGTTCACCTGCTCTTATTCTTTTTATATTGGACCTCCAAAAGTCTCTGATACTTATTACAGAAATGATACAGTTGAGCATTAATAGGTATGATTTTGGTGACTATTTTATTATGGTACAATATTTGACTTACTACACTGGACCCTCGCTAGAATGCATGTCTATATAGTGCGAATTCGCATATAACGCGGTCGCAGCCATCGATCCCAAAATTAATTACTTTAATTGCAATTCATTTTAACGTGGTACCGTGCATGGATCCCAAATCCCATGTTCTAGCGGTGTATATCTAAATTAAATTTGTATTTGGGAAATAACTTTAAGGGTTACTAGGAGTATTTCATGAGAAGAAACACTATCCAGTGGGGAAAGAGTGGGTTCTAACTCTCATCTTAGCTGCAGATTTTCTGTGTTGACTCTGAGCAAGTCACTTAAGTGGAGTTTTATTCAGAGTAGTGGCTATAAAAATGGTGCTTGTGGAATCCCATATTTATTGTCTCTCACCGATTGCATACAAAATGTACTCAGTTTAAATGGATACTTTTCCTTAAATACCAGCCCTGCAAATTCACCTTGGGATCTGAAAGTCAAAGTAGGTTTCATTGAGGGCCTTTTAGATTCCTTATTACTAGTGATGATTAAGGCTACGATTTAGTCACAGAGGTCAAGGCAGTCACGGATTCCATGACTTTATCGGAACTCTGTGACTTCACGGCTTCAGGAGGTGGAGGCAGGACTATGCGCCCCTGCCCTGCAACTGGGGCTGGCTGGAACCAGGACCCTGCAGCCCCAGCCCCGCAGCTTCCGCCACACCTGTGCATCTCAGTCCTGCAGCATCCTGGGCTTGGCGGGGGCTGCTGCCCAGGGCCATCCTTAGGCATAGGCAGAATAGGCAATGGCGTAGGGCCTCACACTGCCTGGGGGCACCACTCTGCAGGCAGCCCAGACAGTGTAGAAGCAGGGCTGCTGCGTCCTAGAGAGAGCCGAATGCAGCACAGTCTGAGGGACGGGATTGGCTGCTGGGGTCTCTGGGAAGGGGAGGGGGTGGGGGTTGGGAAAGGAGCTCACCTGTGAGTGTGACTCTTTCCCCCTGGCTGAGGTCAGGTGAGGCTGTGGCTCTGGAACCAGTATCCTTTGTTGTCTCCCATAACATCCATTCTTCTCCCCCCCGTCCCATGGAGCACCCCTCCTTTCTCCCTCCGCCCCAGGAGCACCCATCTCTCTCTCCTCCATCCCCTCCGTCAGGGCTGGGTTGGGTGAGGTGCTGGGGGTAGGTGGGGGGAGGGGAGGCTGGCTGCTTGCTGAGGAACGAAAGTGAAAGTAACTCACTTCCTGGGCAGGCAGCCAGAATTGGAATGTCACACAGGGTTTGGATGGGGTTAGCCAGATGTGTGACAAGTCGGGATTGGGGTAAGGTGAGCAGATATCCCTATTTTATAGGGACAGTCCCAATTTTGGGGTCTTTTTCTTATATAGGCTCCTTTTACCCCCCCACCCCCACCCATCCCTGTCCTGGTTTTACACACTTTCTGTCTGGTCACTCTAGGTGGGGGTAATTGGTGCCTATATAAGACAAAGCCCCAAATATCGGGACTGGCCCTATAAAATCAGGACATCTGGATCTGGCCACCCTAGCTGGGGAGCGCCTCTCCCTCGGGCTGGCAGCTGCCAGCTATCCATCTCATCCAGGGGGAGCTGCACAGGGCAGGATGAGCTGCTGTGGCTCCATGGGTGCCCTGTCCCTGAGATCAGATGCTTTGCTAACTTCACCATGGTCCATAAGGCTGGTGGTGGTGCCCATTGGTGTGTGATTGGACCTGAGGGTTTGCTGCTGCTGTTGCCACTCTGCACCCCAAGAGGTGGATTTTGGGGTCCTGCAGTTTTCCACCTATCTCCTCCTCTACTGCAGCTGTTGGACCAGGCGGGCTGGGGGGTGAGCCAAGCATGAAAGCAGTACTGTGTTGCCATTTAGATTGTCATTTAACAACTTTGTTTGCCAAAAATTCTTGCTAACAATCCCGAATCCAATTTCAATATTATTTAAAAAAAAAAATCAATATCTTAGCCAAAAACAGAAAATTAAGTTGACAATTATTAGTGACAGGTTTGGTTTGAGGCAGGGAGTGGGCCAGTTTTCATCAGAGAAACAAAAAATGTTGACTGAGTTTCCTATAGCCTGTTACTCCTGATAAGAGCCCTCCAACAACTGTAATATGCTCATCTCCTTACTAGTGTATAGAGCAGGGGTCGGCAACCTACGGCACACGTGTCAAAGGTGGCAGGTGAGCTGATTTTTGATGGTATGCAGTAGCAGGCTGAGTGGCTCAGCCCATCACTGCTCTGGGGTTCCGGCTGCTGCCCTATTGCCAGCTGGGATACCAGCCATCGGCCCCACTCAGCACCTGCTGCTGGCCTGGGGACCCCCAAGGAACCCCAGGCTGGCAGTGGGCTGAGCAGGCCAGCTGAACCACTCAACCTGCTGTCAGCCTGGGGTTCCATTCACTCAGGCGGCAGCGGGCTGAGTGGGCTGGTGGCGGGCTGAGCAGGGCCGATGGGGGGTTGAGTGGCTCAGTCTGCTGCCAGTCTAGGGTGCCAGCAGCACTCAGCCTACTGCTACTCCAGGGTTCCGGCTGCCGGCCCCCTGCCAGTCAGGAGCTCAGCTGCCAGCCCCACTCTGCCTCCTGCCAGCCTGGGTAAGCAGAATCCCAGGCTGGTAGCGGGCTGAGGGGGGATTGGCGGCCGGGATCCTGGCTGGCAGGAGTTGGTGGTCAGAACCCCAGACCAGCAGCGGGCTGAGCAGGGCCTGGGATCCTTGTCTAGGGTTCCAGCCACCAGCCCGCTGCCGGTTTGGGGTTTCATTTACTCAGCTGGCAGTGGCCTGAGCAGGACCGGTGGCCAAGACCTCAGATAATAACAATAGTTTATTTATATAATATAGACATAGAGAGAAACCTTCTACAAACATTAAAATGTATTACTGGCACGAGAAACCTTAAATTACAGTGAACTTGGCACACCACTTCTGAAAGATTGCCGACCCGGCCCCTGGTATAGAGTGACCATATGTTGTACTAAGATTCTCCTGCTTTTTTTTTTCCCTGTGAGTCAGTATAACTTTTGCCAGCCCAGAAGTTGGGCAGCCAATGTTTTACATTTTCACAATGTTTTCTGCAACTTTCATAAACTAAATACATAGTTAATATGAGTTAAAAAGGCCAGGGACACTTCTTTGTGAAGAATCTGTACAGCAGATCATGCCTATAGACGATCCAGAAAAGAAATTTGAGGTTGAATTTTTTAATGTTGTGATGGATAAAGCAGTATCTGCTGTTGATGAAAGGTTTAATACCTTGCACGTACACCATGAACAGTTTGGATTTTTGTATGACATAACTAAATTCAACGAAATAGGAAAACAAGAGCAACTAATGACAAAGTGCAAGAACCTAGAGAGCCTCCTGAAGCACGGTGATAGTTTTGATTTAAATGGACTTGAACTGTACGAAGAACTGAGTACACTGTCATCAATGTTGCCACATGCAAAATCGGTGATGGACATTGTACAGTTTATTTATACTCGCAAACTTGTTGACATATATCCTAATGTGTACATTGCCACTCGTATTCTACTGACAATTCCTTTAACAGTAGCGTCAGGAGAACGGAGTTTCTCAAAACTAAAGCTCATTAAAAACTATCTCCGCTCTACAATGAGTCAGGAATGCTTAACTGGTCTTGCTATTCTTGCAATCGAACAAGGCACGACTTTGTCTTTGTCATACGATGACATTATTACTGATTTTGCAGCCAAAAAAGCCAGAAAGATTGCTTTTAATTAAAAACAAATCTTTGTTTCAATACCTCTTCATATAAATTTCCAATAAAATTTTGATAAATTAAAAAAAAATTTGCATCATTCTGTCATCAGAATTTTTTCTATAGTGCTGCTTCTTTAGTGCTAGTCCATCAGCATTACAGTGTGCTTAATTAAGTTAAACTGGTTTTAATAACGTGAATGTGGCAAGTTTTCCAATACTGTAAGCTTATGTTTGTGTTGCTAAGGGCAGATCAGGCACAGGGGCACCAGTTTAAAAATCTCGCCTAGGGCACCATTAATCCTAAGGCCGGCCCTGCTGCCGCCAGAGCCGTGCGCCCCAGCCCCGCAGCTTTCACCGGGGGCTGCAGTTGGAGCCATATGACCCTCTCTGGGTGCTGCAGCAGGGGCCATGCACTCCCCTCATGGCTTCCCAGGGCTGTGCGTGCCCACTCCGGTTGCGGCCAGTACTTTGTGAGGGCTGCAGCCCCTTCCTGAAGTGGTGGCTAGCTCGGGAGTGGGGGCTGTGTCTCCCCCATGTCTGTGCCCCCCCCCGCGACTGCTAGAGCTGGGGCTGTGCCCCCACCAGGGAAGGGGGCTCAGCCTGTCAGTCTGCCACCCAGGGGACTCCATTCCTTCCTCCTACCTAGCCTTGCCCTGATTAATTTTAGTGAAGTCGTGGACAGGTCACCGGTTCTGGTGTCTCAGAGCCTTTTTTCAGGGTAAAAGTATTCTATTCTATATAGGTGCTTATACTGCACTTCTCACCATAGTATCTGAACACCTTCCAGCAGTGCATTAAGTAACATGACTAATATCTGTCATGTTATTTGTTCTCTCATCCTCTCTGCAAGCGGAGAACTACACTTCAACCTCTCTGTGCTTCAGTTTCTACTTTGGTAAAATGGGGTTAATAATACCTTTCTATCTCACAAACTTGTTTTGATGCCTAATTCATGGCTGTAAACCACTGAATACTTTGGAAGTTGCTAGAAAATTTTTAAAAAATTATTAAGTAGTTTGCATTCTTTGAAACATAATTATTAGTCCAAGAAGGTATCGGTGTCCAGAAACTTAAGGTTTAATAATGTATCAGTTTGTGCTGTCTAGTAAAATTCTTAAGCAGCCTCTCTCACAGAGCATCCTGGTGAGAGCCAATCACACACACATACTGCCAAGCCTTGTCATTCATTAACACATAATTGCTGATTTTCATCATTAACTTGTGCTTGATGTTTTCCTAAACAACAGTATTTTAGAACAATTGAAAGAAAGTAATTCAAATAAAATTAGAACAGGACCTCTGGAGCATGCATGGTGTTTTATGTCTCTTTACCAACTATTCATTGTATGTTCAAAGTTTTCTGTTTTTCAGATCAGAAGAACAGTTAACTAGATCTTTATTTTCTTTTGCTATACATCAGGGGTAGGTAACCTATGGCATGCATGCCAAAGGCAGCATGCAAGCTGATTTTCAGTGGCACTCACACTGCCAGGGTCCTGGGTTCTGCTGCAGGCCTGGGTTGCCAGCATGGGTTCTCTCTGCCAGCCCTGCTCAGCCCACTGCTGGCTCCAGGTCCCAGCCACCGGTCTCAGGGGCTCCGCTGCCGGCCTGGGGTACTGGCCCCTGCCAGCCAGGGTTCCGTCCGCCAGCCCCGCTCAGCCTGCTGCTGGCCCCGGGTCCTGGCCACTGGTTCAGGGGGCTCTGCTGCTGGCCTGGGGTCCCGGCCACCGCCCGGGGCTCTGCAGCCGCCCCCTGCTGTGGCCCACTGGCCCAGCCTGGGGCAGTGAGGAGTGCAGACAGGGGCAAGAGGGGGCGCAGCTCAGCACCCCCATCTTAAAAACTGTTCCAGTGCAACCGTACTGGGATATTTTAAAGTCCTGACTTCCTGCTTACATCACCATCATGCCATATGGAACAGTGCACTGCTTTTGACGTTGAGATTAGAATGTACATGCAAGAACTGGAATCAGAATTTTCTGACAGATTTTAAGATTTCCAGTGATTTGGCCCAATGCTTTCTTTTCTCATTAAACCTGAAAAGTTCAATGAAAGAGACTTGGATTTGTCTGTATTTCAGTGGATGGGTGCTGAAACTTTCGAAATGCAGCTCATTCAGTTAAAAACCTCAGAATTGTGGGCATCAAAGTTTGGAGATGTGCGGAGTGCACTTGAAGCTACCGAGAGAGATCACGGGACCTCTGTTCTGACCTGCTGGACGTCGCTGCCAGTGAAATTTAACTGTTTGAAGAAAATTGCGTTTACAATGCTTTCTGCATTTGGATTCACATACACTGTATTTGCGTGAACAGGTATTTTCACACATGAAATCTGTCCTTTGTCCCTCTCGGAGCCAGTTAACAACTGATCACTCAGAAGCCTGCATGTAGCTTAAAGTATCGAACTATGTACCAGACATTGGAAAACTCAGCAAGATAAAGCAAGGGCAAGTATCACATTAAACTGATAACATCTGAATTTTAATTAAATTTTAAATGAAGCTTCTTAAACATTTTAAAAACCTTATTTACTTTACATACAACAATAGTTTAGTTATATATTATAGACTTATAGAAAGAGACCTTCTAAAAACATTAAAATGCATTACTGGCACGTGAAACTTTAAATTAGAGTGAATAAATGAAGACTTGGCACACCACTTCTGAAAGGTTGCTGACCCTTGCTATACACAAAATACTGGAAACTTGTCATTGTATTTGTGAACAGGCAAAAAAAAAAAAATCCTCTACATATTACCGTGTACCTGTTTTTCCAATCATAAAACACAACACTTTGAATATCCAACATTTCCTAGGGCCAACAAATCTCCCAATCGTGTGAAACCCAAATATAGCAATGGTATACTGGTTAATTGGGATTTTCCTGCTTTCCTGAAGGCTGAGCATGAAATCCACCATAACTGAAGAGAAAAACTTTGGTGAGCTATTTGAGTTCAGAACACCAAATCTATAGTAACCTATGGAAAGATGGGCTAAAAACAGACTGAGCACAAAAATGCCAATAAAATCAACAGTGACAAATGCCTCTGTGTTTTATAGATAAGCTTACAAGCATCATGCTGGGCAATGTTTATAGTATTACCTGTCAAAGAAAACCTATTGACCTCTAGTAAGAGCTCATTGCATGCTTGAACACCAACAACTCCTCTTGATTCCCAGCTAAAGCTTTTTGTATCATGACATTCTGATTAAGTAACAACTGTTCCTTTAATTCTCTGTCTTGCACAATTTCTATAAGATTTCTAAGAAATTAAGTTGAAATAAAAAAAAAACCCTTCTGAAAATATTTAAGGCTGCAATACATCCTTCTAAAATGGAGGGAGTTCCATGATTCATAAGTTAATACTATGCATATTTGTGATGGACTTCAAATAGGATGAAGATCTGGCCCTAACCAAACATGTATTTAGACTTACGAATTATAAACACATTTATGCATTAAAACTAAATATTCTAGATTCAGTTCCTTATTTTCTTACCTATATTAACTCATTGGGACTATGAGCATGTATAAAAGTTACCCACATGGATAAATGGTTCAGGATTGGGGCCTATGTGTAAAGCCTAGTCTTACAGCAATATTAAAGATTGGGAAAGCAAGCATTCAGATCAGGAAATGCTGAAAGGTTTAACTGCCAAAATGTTAACATGGCCACACAGCATATTTTATGATATAAATTAAATAACAAGTACTAATATACAGGGTCACATTTAACAAGGAAAACAGGAATACAAATGATTACATACTTACAATGTGACAGAGTTAACAAACAGAATTTCCTGACTTTGGAGCACTTGATATTTTAATCTTAATGTTGCATAAATACTAGCTTTTTCATTTAATTTACATAAGATTTTTAAGAAGAAAAAGCTCTGTTAAATTGCTTTAAAGATGCCTTAGCGCACCAACTGAAATTTAAATACTCCCTGATGTTGCTACTGCATTTGAAAACACATTCTTGACTGATGCATCCAGCCCAAGATGAAGTGGCTTACCTAAGGTGGTCTGAATGCTTCAATCTTTAAAAACACATCCAACCTTAACTGTAGTGTTCCTAATAAAGGATCCCATAAGCAACATGCCTTTAACAGAGGTGGTCTTAAAAACACTGGGAAAAATGAATGGAAAATTCTAATATTCATGCCTGAATATGCCAAATGTCATCAGTCATAACTTTAAAAATACTGAAGTGTCTTTCTTCAAACTGGGATTGTTTTTCTTTCCTCTACTAAAACCATAAAACAGGACAAGTTTAAAGTTTGTAGCTTCAGCTGTTTTTTAATTATGCAAATATTTCAATTGAAAAGTGTGTTTTCCACTGCTGAATTGATTGTGCTCAGATTTTCCAAAAGATTTTCCCTTGGGCCGAGCCCAGACATAAAATGTGTCTGACCAAAAGCAATTTGTTTAAAAGTGTCATGAGCAGCCCTGAAACGGAAGTACATTTCACAGCATTTGATACTGACAAATGTTACAGTGCACATATAGATATGACATATGTCCACACCCAAATGTAATTAATGTACATACACAAATCATGTCACCCTCCAATGAACTACTCATGATAATGTGATAATTTTTTAAATAGGACACAGGAACAATACATAATACATCCTCTCTTGTTATTCTGTACCTGCTTCATCTACCTTGATACATCTAATTTAAACCCCCAACAGCCCTTTTCTGCATACTCATTTTCTCATAAACCTCTTCCAGGCTCTATACCCATTCCAGTCCTTTCTTCTTAGTTCTCCATTTGTTCCCTTCTATTTCTCTTGACTCTACTTTTCCCCCATATTACCCTCCACCATTAAACCATCTTTTTCTTATAGACTATCCCTACCTTAAAATCTCTCTCAAAACACTATTTTTGTCTAGCTTTCCATTTGCCTGCTTACACTCTCTGGACTCATCCTTTAATTTGTTGCATTGCAAAAGATGGTTACTCACCTTTGTAACTGTTGTTCTTCGAGATGAGTTGCTCATATCCATTCCAATTAGGTGTGCGTGCGCTACGTGCATGTTCGTCTGAAGATTTTTACCCTAGCAACACTTGCTGGGTTGGCTGGGCGCCCCTTGGAGTGGCGCCGCTATGGTGCCGGATATATACCCCTGCCGACCCAACCGCCCCTCAGTTCCTTCTTGCCGGCTACTCCGACAGTGGGGAAGGAAGGCGGGTTTGGAATGGATATGAGCAACACATCTCGAAGAACAACAGTTACAAAGGTGAGTAACCGTCTTTTCTTCAAGTGCTTGCTCATATCGATTCCAATTAGGTGATTCCCAAGCATTACCTACGCGGTGGGGTCAGAGTGAGATGTTGCAGAATGCAAAACTGTTGAGCCAAAGGCTGCATCATCTCTGGACTGCTGAACCAGAGCATAATGTGAAGCAAAGGTGTGGACCGAAGACCAGGTAGCTGTGTGACATATCTCCTGGATAGGTACACCAGTCATGAAGGCAGCAGATGAAGCCTAAGCCCTGGTAGAATGCGTGGCGATGCAGCTTGGGGAAATGAGCCAAATCATAACAAGTACAGATGCACGCTGTCACCCAAGATGAGATCCTCTGAGAGGAAACAGGTAGGCCTTTCATTCGGTCTGCTACCGCGACAAAGAGTTGGGGCATTTTACGAAAGGGTTTTGTCCGCTCAATATAAAATGCGAGCACTCTACGGACGGCCAGGGAGTGCAATTGTTGTTCCCGTCGCTTTGAGTGTGGCTTCAGGAAGAAGACCGGGAGAAAGATGTCCTGGTTAACATGAAAGGCCAAAACCACCTTAGGGAGGAATGCCGGATGTGGCCGCAACTGCACCTTGTCCCTATGGAACACAGTGTACGGCGGATCCACCATAAGAGCCCTAAGCTCGGAGACTCGTGTGGCCGATGTAATGGCTACAAGGAAAGCTGTCTTCCAAGACAGGTAGATTAGCAAGCAAGTTGCTAACAGCTCGAATGGGGGAGACATAAGCCTGGTTAAAACTAGATTGAGGTCTCAGGTTGGGGCTCGGCAGTGTACTTGAGGGTATAAGAACTCCAAGCCCTTGAGGAACCTCGAAACAATAGGGTCTCAGAACACGGAAAGGCCATCTTCCCCTGGGTGGAAGGTAGAGATGGCTGCCAAGTGTACCCTCAGTGATGATACTGCTAGGCCCTGCTGTCTGAGAGACCAGAGGTAGTCCAAAATAGAGGGAATCGAGACCTCAGTGGGACTAAGATTATGCACCAGCAGGAGAAACGCTTCCACTTGGACAGATACGTTGACCAGGTGGAAGGTTTCCTGCTACCCAGAAGAACTTGTCATACTGATGCACAGCAATGTAACTCTGACTGGTTTAGCCATGCAGCAACCACGCCGTGAGGTGAAGGGCCTGCAGGTCTGGGTGGCGAAGCCTGCCATAGTTCTGAGTTATGAGGTCTGGGTGGAGTGGCAGGGTAATTAGATTGGCTATCGACAGGTCGAGCAACGTGGTGTATCAGTGCTGCCTAGGCCATGCTGGAGCGATCATGATTAGGCGCGTTCTGTCTCTGCGAAGTTTTAGCAGGACTTCATGAACCAGCGGGAACGGTGGGAAAGCATAAAGCAGCTCTTCCACAGCATCAGGAAAGTGTCCGAGATCGATCCCGGGGAGATACCTTGGAAGGAGCAGAACATCTGGCATTTCCTGTTCACGTGGGAAACGAACAGGTCTATGTGGGGAAATCCCCACTTCTGGAAAACAGAATGAATAACGTCCAGGCGGATCGACCACTCATGAGACAGGAAGGACCTGCTGAGTCGATCCACCAGAGTGTTCCGAACCCCTCGGAGAAAGGACGCTACCAGGCAGGGCCAGTGCAAGGATATTTTGTGCCCTAGGTGAAACTTCCATCTTGCGCCCCCCACCCCCCCCCAAAATCACATACATTATACACAATACACGGTCACAGAGTAACATGTTATAATTTAGAATTTATGTTTCCGCGCTTTAAGTTTAGCAAATTTAGAAACAAGTTTCTCCAAGTCAATGCTGTGAGCAACGTCATGTTCTAGTGACAAGGTAGATAGCCCAACAAGTCTTTGTTGCAACATTGATGTTCGCATGTATGTTTTTATCAACTTGAGCTTGGAGAAGCTTAGCTCACCACTGGCCACAGAAACTGGGAGAGTCAAGAGGATGCGAAGAGCAATAACTGTGTTAGGGACACTATCTGTCAGCTGGGGGTCAGGGCTGTGGGGAGGATGGAGTGAGGGGGTTTCCAGCTCAGAGGGACTGGGCTCAGAGCTGGGGGTCAGGGCTGTGGGGAGGATGGGGTCAGGGGGTTTCCAGCTCAGAGGAACCGGGCTCGGAGCTGAGGGTCAGGGCTGTGGGGGGGATGGGGTCGAGAGGGTTTCCAGCTCAGAGGGACTGGGCTCAGAGCTGGGGGTCAGGGCTGTGGGGGGGATGGGGTCAGGGGGGTACCTGGGGGCACTGGGGCAGCTCAGCTCTGCAGGCTGCTGTTCTCTCCAGCCATCCAGGCACAAGGGAAGCAGCAGCAGGGACCAGCCAAGGACCAAGGGGGCAGGAGCACAGGCACCTGAGGCCAAGCTGTGGGGAAGCACTTGCTTACCTTGCCCAACGCATGAGCATCGGGGTCCTCTTTCTTCTTCCACTCCACCAGACCACCGCTGAGGCTCTTTTTTTCTCCATGCCCCTTGCTGGGGCTGATGTGGAGGCTGAGCCAGGGGGAAGCCCCCACTTTCCTCCAGAAGCCCTAGTATTGCACTGCCCTCGCAGGGCTCCTGCCACGTGCCCTAAGCAGAGCTGCGCAGCTCTGCCCAGCCGCCGGCGCCCCCGCCGGCAATGAGAAAAATGGCATAGGCTGGAGCCCCTGCTCTGGGAGGGAGAAAGATTCTGAGCCTCTGCCTGCAGCCCAGGGATTCCTCTGGGTCAGGGCACCGCGGGCAGCCCAAACCTCTGGGCTGCCGTGGTGGCGCCCTGACCCGGGGGACCCCCTGGGCTGCCGGCTGCCGCGGCGGCGCACTGACCCAGGGGGGCCCTGGGCTGACAGCTGCCATGGCGGTGCACTGACCCGGGGGGGCCCTGGGCTGACGGCTGCCACGGCGGCGCACTGACCCGGGGGGGCCCTGGGCTGACGGCTGCTGCGGCGGCGCCCTGAACCAGGGGACTCCCTGGGCTGACGGCTACCACGGCGGTGCCCTGAGCCGGGGGGGCCCTGGGCTGACGGCTGCCACGGCGGTGCCCTGAGCCGGGGGGGGCCCTGGGCTGACGGCTGCCTGCTGACCCACGGGGGCCCCTGGGCTGCCGGCTGCCGCGGAGGCGCCCTGACCCGGGGGGACCCCCTGGGCTGACAGCTGCCGCGGCGGCGCCCTGACCCGGGGGGGCCCTGGGCTGCCAGCTGTCGCTGCCACCGGCAGCTCAGACTCCCTCTCTGTCCCAGCAGCAGCGGCTGCTCAACCATTTAAAAAAAAAATTAGGGGGCGCCGCTTTTTGGCGCCCCCAAATCTTGGGCCCTAGGCAACCGCCTAGTCCGCCTAAATGGTTGCACCGGCCCTGCTACCAGGTCTATCGAGTAGGTTATGCAAAAGTCCCAGAGTTGGATGGCCTCCTGACAAAGGGGGGAGGATCGTGTCCCTCCCTGTTTGTTTATGTAGCACATGGCCGTTGTGTTGTCTGTAAACACAGACATAACGGCTTTGTAAATGTTGCTGGAACGCCTGGCAAGCTAGGCGGACTGCTCTCAGTTCTTGGACATTTATGTGTAATGCCAGCTCCTGAAATGACCAGAGGCCTTGAGTACGAAGGTGTCTGAGGTGAGCACCCCAGCAGAGAAATGACGCGTCCGTCGTCAGGGACATTGAGGGCTGGGGCAGATGGAACGGCAGCCCTGTACACACCAGGGAGGGAGTTAGCCATCAGTCTAGGGAGCCTAGGGTGCTCGGGGGAATGGTGACTATCGTGCCTCTTGGGTCCCTGCCTGGGCGGTATACCGAGTTGAGCCAAGCCTGGAGAGGATAGAGGCGGAGTCTGGCGTATTTGGTTACGAACGTGCAGGCAGCCATGTGACCCAGGAGACCGAGACAAGTGCGAGCCGAGGTCGTCGGGAAATTCTGTAGACCTCGGATGATTGTTGCCATCGCCTGAAACTGTGGCTGCGGTAAGCAGGCCCTGGCTAGATTGGAGTCCAGGATAGCTCCCATGAAGTCTAACCTCTGCATGGGAACCAGTGTGGATTTCTCTATATTGATCATCAGGCCTAGACATGTGAATAGGTCCTTGACTATGCCCACATGCTGGGTGACTTGTGTCTCAGAGGCCCCTTGGATGAGCCAATCGTCCAGATATGGAAAAATGTGTATCCGACGTTGGCGGAGATAGGCGGCGACTACGGACATACACTTTGTAAATACTTTTGGGGCTGCAGAAAGGCCAAACGGCAGGACCGTAAACTAGAAGTGCTGACGGTTGGCTACGAAGCGGAGATACCTCCTGTGTGGAGGAAAAATGGCGACGTGAAAGTACGCGTCCTTCATATCGAGGGCGGCATACCAGTCTCCTGGATCCAAGGACGGGATAATGGTCCCCAGGGATACCATGCGGAACTTCAACTTTGTCATAAACTGGTTGAGTCCTCACAGGTCTAGGGCAGGTCTGAGACCTCCCTTCGACTTGGGGATTAGGAAATAACGGGAGTAAAACCCCTTGCCCCTTTCGTCCTTTGGTACCTCCTTTATAGTTCCCATGGCGAGGAACGTCCTCATCTCTTGCAGAAGGAATTGCTCATGAGAGGGGTCCCTGAAGAGGGACTGGGTGGGAGGGCGGGGTTGAAATAAATTGGAGATGGTACCCTACTCCACCGTGCGTAGGACCCAGCGATCTGAAGTTAACTGGGACTACGCCGGGAGGAAGTAGGAGAGACGGTTGGAGAAGGATCCTGGCCTGTAACTGGTACGCTGCTCTCAGACGCACCTTCAAAAGTTCGTCTTTGGTCCGGCTGGTGGTTTCGAGGGACCTTGATTTTGGCCCCCTTGGGGTCCTGATTGTTGTCTACGACATCTCGGCCACGCAGCCTGCCAAAGTCCTGTCTTTGTCTAGGCGCAGAGTATGAGCGGTGAGGCTGGGGACAGAAAGGTCTATGTTGGGTCACAGGCGTATGCATGCCGAGAGAGCGCATTATGACCCTGTTGTTCTTCAGGCTTTGCAGCCTGGGGTCAGTCTTTTCTGAGAAGAGACTTTTACCATCAAATGGCAAGTCCTGAATGGTATACTGCAGCTCTGGTGGGAAGCTTGAAACCTGAAGCCATGAGATGCGCCTCATGGCAACACCCGAGGCTAAAGTCCTGGCTGCTGAGTCGGCTGCATCCAACGAGGCCTGGAGGGAAGTTCTGGCCACCTTTTTCCCTTCCTCCAAGAGGGCAGCAAACTCTTGGCGGGAGTCTTGAGGGAGTAGCTCCGTAAACTTACCCACCGCCGTTCAGGTGTTATAATTATAGCGGCTAAGCAGGGCTTGTTGATTTGCCACCCGGAGCTGTAGGGCACCTGCCGAATACACTTTGCGGCCGAGTAAGTCCATTCACCTAGCCTCCTTCAATTTCCTGCTGGCCATAGCGTTCTCTCTCATTAACAGACTAATCGACTAGCGAGCAGGGAGGAGGATGGACAAACAAGTACTCGTATCCTTTAGAGGGCACCGTGTATTTACGCTCAACTCCCATGGCCGCAGGAGGGATAGAGGCTGGAGACTGCATATACTATCGGCATTGGCCTGGATGGTCTGAATAAACGGTAGGGCCACTCTGGTGGAGGCATCCGCCGACAGAATGTCCACTACCGGGTCCTCTACCTCCAGGACCTCCTCTATCTGGAGGTTCATATTGAGTGCTACCCTCCTCAGGAGGTTCTGATGGGCTCTCAGGTCGATTGGAGGAGGGCCCGAGGAGGATGTTCCTGCCATCGCCTCATCTGGAGAAGAGGAAGAGGAGATGCAGGGGACGAGCAGGTCCTCTGTGGCCTCTTGCTCTTGGGTGACCTCCTGCTTCAGTGGAACCTGGGAGTCCGGTGGATGACCTCGGGCTTCCTCCGTAGCAGTCGGAGGAGGATGGCTAACTGTCACCTCTGGCATTCAGTGCTCTGATGGGACAGAGCGGGACGGAACTACTGGTAGGCCTTGGGCCTGGTGGAATACCCAAGTTGTCCAGAAAGACCACTGATGGGGGCCTTGGTCCTGGGTCTGGGTCTCTTGGAAGATTCTGGTGGCACATCGGAATCGCGGTCCTGTGCATAAGGGCTGTCCGCGTGGGACGACACTCATGCATGTCTGGATGGCCATGGAGGGGCTGAAAAGCCCTGGGCAGAGTCTCTGTCTCTAGCGGACCTTGTTCTACTCGGCACCGGGGACCGGTACTAGGAGGCATACCGGTACTGGGAACGAGATTGGGACCTGTGACCGGAGCGGTGAAAGGAGGTCGACCGAGATATCAAGGCTCGACATCAGGAGTGGCTACGGGAGTCACGGTGCCTGGAGTGGTGCCGGGAGCTGGAGTAGTGCCGAGAGTAGTGGGCCGGCGAACGGGATACTGAATGGTGCTATGAGTGTGACCGGTACCGAGGAGAAGAACGGTGTCGGGACTGCGAGCGACATCGGAAGCGGGAGCGCCGACGGGACCTAGAACGTCTGCGGGACCGTGATCGTGAACGGTGCCGCTCTGCTGTGCCGACAGAAGATGGTCTTATCAAGGCAGGCTTGCCGATAGACTGTATTACCCGCACTGGCGGTGTCGGGGGTTGAGGCAGCGTCGACTCTGTCATGGCAATCAGATCCCTCACCGTTGAGTATGTCTCCAGCGTGGATGGAATAGTAAGCTCAACCACGGCTCACGCTGGGGAGCTGACAGGCAGCGGACTCGACGGCCCTTGTTGGACCGGAATCGACGGTGCCGACGTCAGTGCCGCGGCAGGTGTCGGTGCTGGGCGATCCGACTTAGATGAGCTCTCTGGCTGCGGTGCAAGTGGCACGCAAGCAGCAGGAGTCTTAGGCTTTCTCGACCTCGGGGAGAGGGAGCGGTGCTGAGTCGACTTTGGTGCCGGCGACGGCCGGGGCCGAGAGACCTTGGCAGTACCGGCACGGTCCGGTGCCGAGGAGGTGCTTCTGCCCACTGATTGACCAGCGCTCTGTGCCGACGGCTGAGGGGTAAGAGCTGCCTACATGAAGAGTTTTTTTAGCCAAAAGTCCCGCTCCTTTTTTGTTCTCGGCTTAAAAGCCTTGCAAATACGACACTTATCTGCCAAGTGAGATTCCTCGAGGCACTTAAGACAGGAGTCGTGTGGATCTCCTGTTGGCATCAGCTTGTGACAGGCTGAGCACGGTCTGAAACCCCATGAATTGGGCATGGGCCCCGGCACCAGTTGCGGGGAAGGGGCTAATCCCCGAACCACTCTTAACTATAACACTAACCATGAACGATAAAAATTAACTATAACTATATAACGTTGAACTATATATACAAAAGTAACTAGAGAACTACGAGCAGCTAGGGAGGTGGAGGTCAGTAAAACCGCACTCCACTGTTCCAACGACTGACATGGGCAGTAAGAAGGAACTGAGGGGTGGTTGGGTCGGCAGGGGTATATATCCAGCGCCATAGCGGCGTCATTCCACCGAGTGTTGCTAGGGTAAAAATCTTCCTACTAACGTGCACGCAGCGCGCGCACACCTCATTGGAATTGATATGAGCAAGCACTCGAAGAAGAACCATCCGATGTCGACTGTAAACTTCTTGAGCGATGGACCTTAAATTGTAAGATGCTTGAGGAAGGACCTGTCTAAAGCTCTAGTAAGCTTTATGGCAGTTTATAAGTAAGAACGATAAGCAACCATTTTAGGACAGGAAGTGAAGAATAACACATCCAGTGGAATTGCAGGGGGAATTTCACAGTTTTATAGATGTTTCATAGAGTTTAAGCTAGACCATTAGATCATCTAGTCTGATTTCCTCTATATCACAGGCCATCAATTTTCATTCAGATGCCTCTTATGTAATCCCAAAGACCTTAGTTTGGACTAAAGCATTTCAGTACTCAGGAGATTAACCTGTATACCTCTGGGAGAGAATGGGGGAAACCAAGGTGCCAGCAAAGCCCAAGGCCCCTGCAAAGTCAGGGAATTGATTAGGTGAGATATGCCCAGATGATCCCAACAGCTTTCTTGCTGCCCCAAGTGGCAGGGAAAAAAACAAAAACAAATAAAAGCCGCAATTGGCGGCACTTCGGCAGCAGCTCTAACGCGCTGCTTCATTCTTTGGCAGCAATTCGGTGGCCGGTCCTTCCCTCCAAGAGGGACTGAGGGACCCGCCGCCAAATTGCTGCCAAAAAGCTGGACGTGCTGCCCCTTCCATTGGCTGCCCCAAGCACCTGCTTCCTGCGTTGGTGCCTGGAGCCGACCCTGCCAACAGGTGAGCCACACACCATGCTGCAGACGAAGGTGAAAATCCCCCAAGGTCCCAGACAGTGTGATCTGGGGGAAAATTCTTTCCTGACCCCAAATCTATCAGTAACATTGAGCTTAAGTATGTGAGCAAAACACACCAGCTAGACATCTAGAAAAAGGATTCTCAGTAGTACTTCATAGTACCAGTCAATCCTGTCTAGTGATCCATCTCCAGCTACAGCCAATCTCTGATGCTTTAGAGGAAGGCAAAACAAACAAATATATTACACAGAATATATATAGCCAATTGTGCATCAGCAGGAAAAAAATTCCATTTAAGCAAGCATCATGTATTTCCTCAAGCTGAATGTGTTATAGAATCTTTAATAAACTCAGAGTTATTTTTACTATTCAACTACAAGAGGTGGTACCAAGTCCTGCAGCTGATGTATTTAGGCCTTGTTCCATTGACTTCAATGAAGCTAGGCCATTTTACATTAGCTGTCCCACAATGTACAAATATGTGCAGAAGCAAATCAGATATTTTTTTAAAAAATCCTGGAGTATTGCTCCACGGGCTCTTGACTGGATGTGAGAAGGAACCTACAAGGACTTTAGGTGTTAGAGAAATAAACCAAATCAATCATAAATTTAGTATTGGATACAGCTGAAGAGAGAATTTATGTAGATGTGTTTTCTAAAGAGCCCCCACCACCTTTTCCATTTATTGGCTGAGAAGTAAAATTCCTTCTAGTCTTTTACCAAGCAAGTTATTAGGTGGAGAGCACATGAATCTAGATGTAAGTCTGCTGTCATACTAATGGGAAAATAACTACTTAGGCATGACATGTGACAGGAGATCCAGTTAGTACTGATTAGGGATGTAAATATCATTTTAAAAGTTAACTGTGTAAACGATTAAAATTATATCATTTAACCGGTTAACCGATTAAAGGGAGGGGGCTGGGATGGGGCTGCTCCAGCTGTCACAGTCCGGGGCTGGGGTCAGCTGGCCGACGTGGCTGTGGCTGGAGTCGGCCAGCCCAGAGCTGGGGTAAGTGGTGTGGATGGGGCTGCTCTGGCTAGCCCGGGGCTGGGGGTTAACAGTTAGGGTGGGTTAACTGTAAGACCAATACTTACTGGTTAACCATTTAATATTTTACATCCCTAATACTTATGTGCCTTCGCAGAACCCTGTGTCCCAGACATTTATATGATTTATGATGGATTTTTTGAAGAATAACCTCTTATAAGCTATAATTACACATCAAAAACATTTACAAATATGTCACTTTAATTAAATCTCAATTTGTAACCATGATTTCAAAGAACTACTCAGTTACTGCTATTACTTTTAATTTAAAAATAAAATTATTTCTGCAGGAACTCATTTAAGCCTGAAAAGCAAGAGAAATACAAAATAAGCATAACCAGTAATAACTATGAGTAAACTAGAAAGTACTCCAACCAATCAGAAAAGACTCACTGATTATAACTACACTACACTCTCCCCCCTTTCGGCCCCCAGGCAGGGCTGAAATCTGTGAAGAAGCTGGAACTACTCATTATTGCCAAATGAGCTCCAGCCCCTGCCAAAATGTGTTATTTGCAAAGGAATCGAGAATGTTGGCAGCACTGGTATTGTGAAGGACCTGGAGTGTGATTCTCAAGAACTGGAGAGTCTTGGCGAGATCCGTACCATAGTGCTGGAACCTCATGAATTTATTGTAAGTAACTCAATTTTAATGCTGCTGGAACCAGTCTGGTGATGCTACAAGAAACTCCAACCTTCATGTAATTTATAGCCTTGCCAAGGGAAAACCCTCCTCTGACTGGCCAACTACCCTGCCTCCTGGGGAAGAGCAGCCAACCAGAGCAGCTCCAGGAAGCCCTCCCCTACCCATCAGGAGCAGAGAGAAGTTTTGGGTAGAGGAGAAGGGAAGAAGGAACAGAGGATACCATTTTCACAACAGGGGAGGGGACAGACAGAGAGATCAGTCACTTAGGATGCCTCTGCTCCCTTTTCCTCTCTTGTGAAAAATAGGTCAGTTCTCTAATATCAGGCCTTGGAACAAAAAGAGGACCCACCCCTACTGACCCCCCAGATCTGGGAGAGGGGAATGAAAAACTCTGGAGTTCTAGGAGGGGTAGAATTGTACTGATGTGTGGCTGGCAATCGAAGTTGATGATAGGGATGGGGAACACACATAATTAATTGCTGAGCTGAAGGACAGGCAGATGTGGGGCTGGTGGGGACACACACACTTACTTAGAATTTTGGGGTTTGAGGAGAAGCTGAAAGCTCCACACTATCAGGTAGCATTTAACAGAACTCTCTGTAACTGAGCATAGTTGGGTCTTGTAGCAAGAGCCCAAATCACCTTGAACAGTCTTGTTTGTTCCATGTTTGTACAGCACCTAGTGCAAGGGGGGCCTGGTCCATGATTGAGGCTCCTAGGCACTACAATAATACCAACAAAATAATAAAAATAATACTCCATAAATTTGGGAGAGCTGACAAAAAATGGTTACTAACCTGTTCTGTAATTGTGCTTCAAGATGTGTTACACATGTGCATTCCACTTCTGGTGTTGGAAACTTTTTCTCTTCGTGGTATCTGTTGGGAGGCAAGAACTCCTACACCTGCTGCGCAACACTGCCTTTTATACCTGCATGCAGAGCTGCCACTAGCCCCCCCTCAGTTCCTTCTTGCTGGAACTCCAACGTAGAGGGGCAGGAGAGAAGGTCATGGAATGGACATGTACAACACATCTCGAAGAACAACAGTTACAGAACAGGCTAGTAACCATTTCTTCTTGTTCGGGTGATTGCAACGTGCATTCCACTCTTGGTGACTCACAGGCTATAAGAACAGAAGGTGGGATCGGTGTATATTTCAATAAAGATTGGAAAACAACTTGTCCAATCCTAGCTATGTCTCTGGAATCTTGAGCCACGGCATAGTGGGAAGCAAATGTGTGAACCAAGAACCACGTTGCCACTCTATAAACATCTGCAATTGGAACTTGTGCCAGAAAGGCTGCTGATGCTTACTGAATGAGCTGTGACTCTGTCAGGTAGAGCAACGTAAGCCAGGTCATAGCATGTGCTTATACAGGATGTGATCCAGAAAGAAATCCTCTGGATGGACACTGATTGACTTTTTATTCTGTCCGTCACTGCTATGACCAGCTGGGAGGATTTACAAAAGAGCCTGGCTCTCTCTAGGTAAAACATTAAGGCTCTACTGATGTCCAAGTTATGGAATTGCTCTTCTTCCCTGCTCATATGTGGCTTTGGATAAAATACCGGCAAATAAACTTTCTGGTTGATGTGGAAAGAAAAAAAACACCTTTGGGATAAACTTTGGATGAGGAGGTAGGTAAACTGTGTCCTTAAAAGGGATCACGTATGGAGGTCCCAAAATTAATGCCTGCAGCTCCCCTACTCTTATGACAGAGGCAATGGCCACCAAAAATTTCACCTTCATTGACAGATGCAGCAGAGAGCAGGAAGCCAACAGTTCAATCAGGGAATCCATAAGTCTTGACAATACTAAGTGTAGATCCCAGGGGGAAATGGAGTTTTGCACCAATTGGTATAATTTAACTAAGCCTTTAAAAAAACCTTATGGATTGGACAAAATAGAGTCACTGTCCATTTTAGGGTGGAATGCTGAAGTAGCTGCCAGATGTACCTTGATTGAATGAACTGCTAAACCTTGGTGTTTCAGGTGTAAGTAGTAGTCCAGAATACGTTTAACAGAAGAACTGGTCAGACACATTCTGTCCTGGTAAGATCATATGGAAAAATGTTTCCATTTTAGATAAATAAGTAGCTCTTGTAGAAGGCTTTTTACTATTTAGCAGGCTCTCTTGAACATCTTTTGATCAGGTCTATTCTCTAGCATCTAGCCATGAAGCATCCACATAGTTAAGTGAAGGGATTGTAGGTTTGGGTGGAGTAGGTGACCATGATCCTGAGAGATTAGGTTCAAGTCTACCGGAAGTGAAATTGGAAGTGTCACTGATAGCTCCAGGAAGGTGGAGAACCAGTGCTGATGGGCCCATGTGCAGGCTGCAAGTCTGACTTTGGCGCAGTCCTGTCTTTTTTAGTCCTAACTTATGAATATGCAGAACTGGGAGAAAACATAAAAGAGCCTACCTGACCACATCAGTGAAAAGGCATCTATTAATAGAACCTTGGTGTGATTCCCTAGGTAGCAGAATTGCTGACACTTTTTCTTGGACTGTGTCCCAAACAGGTCTACTTGGGGAAACCCCCAGCACTGGATTATTTATCTAACCACACCTGAGCGAAGAAACAACTCATAAATGATCTGCTCAGGTGGTTTGCTAGGTCATTCTGTACCCTGGCAAGTAAGATGCTTCTAGCTCTATCGTGTTGGCATTGCAGAGCTCCCAGGGTAGAGTTATGTCTTGACAGAGAGGAGAAGAGCAGGCTTCCCCCTGCTTGTTGAGGTAAAACATTGCTACCATGTTGTCTGTGAGAACTAACAGCCTGTTTCCCCTGATCAGCAATAGAAAACTTGGCATAACAGTTTGACAGCTTTCAGTTCTCTGACACTGATATGTAAAGCTAAGTCCTTTGAGGGCGAAAGACCCTGAAACCGTAGAGAACCCAGGTGGGCTATCTGAGCATGGTGGGGCTGATCCAGTCAGGGCTGGGGACTGGTGCAAAGAGCCTGGCAATGGGCAGAGCGATGCCATCATTGCTGGTTTGCCCTTGGATGGGACTGAGGCCTGCCTGTCCAAGAAGCAGCCAACTGGGTATCGGAGTTTGAATCTCTGGTGGAAAGGGCAGTGGTGCTGAGGGATCAGACTCATGTAAGGAAGGAAACAGGCACTGAGAGATAGATTTCTTGCCACTGCAAACTCCTCTGGAGTAGTCCGCACTGAGATGGTCTCTTGTCTTGGTGCTGAAGAAGTTGATGGTGCCACTTGCAGCATTGGTCTTGACATTGCTCGTTGTGGCACTGGAGCTGACTGAGCCAATTTAGGCTCTGATCTGGAGGTTTCAGGTGTAATCTCCACGACCCCTTCTTGCTCCTCTTACCAGACTTCGAGAGTGAAGATCTCCCCCTGGTCGGGGCTCTGGAAGTTTTGTATTTCTTCCTCAGTACAGGAGAGGGATACTGGTGCCAGTATTATGCTAAATCTGGAGGTGCGCTTCTCACTGAAGTTGCAGCACTGAGTCAGACAGGGATGACTCCAATGGTGGCCTGAGGGCTGCCTCCATCAGCAGGAATTTCAGCCTTGCCTCCCTATCCTTCTTCACCCTAGGCTTGAACTCCCTGCAAATCTGGCACTGGTCCTTTGTGTGAGCTTCCCGCAAGCACTTCAGGCAGCTATTGTGCAGGTTGCTCACTGGCATAGGTCTCGAGCAAGAAGTGCATGTGGTCAGCGGTCACTACCAAGTCCTTCCCCTGCATTAGGATATCGTGGGACTCGCTGAGCATCATTTCCAAGAGCACCCTTCTCATATATATTGATTAGGTTGAGAGAGGTCTGATAGTTGCCCCCTGGAAAGAGACCTCTGCTAAATATATAAGGTAGCATTTCTTTTCTTCAGTCAATAAGGCAACCTACACAGCTGCAAAGCTTCCTTTGGGCAACAACTAAAAGGCTCATTTTGATTGAATCAGGCATATTCTGGATCAATACCCGCGTTAGCAAAATGAGGCAACTTGGACATTTTAACTGTCGGGATTCACTGCCACTAGCTCATATGATAGTATGTACAAACAATTACTCAACTATATATTAATGGATGCAATCTGATATCTCAACTAAATCAAGAGCATTTCCTCACCTGTTCTCAAGTGGGAGAACTTTCAAATAAACTCAATGTTGAAAAAACATCAAACCATTCCCACAAATATTTATGATAATAAACCCAAAACACGTTGCACAATTACCTTCACAGAAATACCTAGTAAAGTCATTTGTATATCTCCAACCTTTACTATTTATGAACAGCAAACAGTGACTATGAACAACTTTGTTTTTCTAGAGGCCACCATTTTGTTTATTCAACTTTCTGCTTTCATTTCGGTCTGCTTTTCATAATGGGCTCAATACTGAAAGGTATCACCGAATGTCTTGTTTTTATGCAGGAAAGCTTGCAGTAATACCTGGAGTTACGGTTGCCTAACACTTTCAAAAACACAATCCCTAAATCCCTGTGTTCAGTTGCTTATAACTTTGCCTAACTTGAAGCCGTTTTGGCTGACATTTTTCCTGTGCCAGATGCCTGCCTCAGGCTATCTTTTTTTCCTTTGAAAGTTTCAGCAAAAATGGTTCAGTTGTTTCTGAGAATGTTAGGAGGAAAAGTGGTGTTTTACCAAGGTTCATTCTTACAGTCATCATGCTGAGAAGCTCCAGGCTTTGGAGCAAATGTGAAATTTGGTGGAGTTGTTCCCCCTTGCAACAGAGAGATACACCTTTTGTTGTCCCTCAGGAATATGCAACCATATGACAGCCAAGTGAGAAGCCTATGAAAATTGTCATTTGCACCTGCTCATTAGAGTGTTGTTAGAGGCTGGCATCTCAATTCAGTCTGCTTCACCAGCACACAATGCCCTGAGCATGCTGCAGGCCAGAGCTCAACAAAAATTTCCCTGCAATTTCTCCTGCCAGCCTGGCAGCTGGAGTCCATTGTGGCAAAGGAGACTAGAACTGTTAGCAGGTGCCCCCCAAAGCTCCTGTGGATGAAGGTGGTAAATTTTTCCCATGTTGGCATAAAGAGAATTCAAGGACACTTGAAGTGATCTGTTCAATAACTGGCAGCAAGGGAAGAAGGGACAGAAGTAGCAAAGTCTGTTGCATGGATTCTGAAACCCGAAGATAGTGTGGGAGAAATTATTTCGTTCATGTTTATATTGTTTTTAGGCATCTTTCTTTGACTTAGTAACCAGGAAATTCCTTTTGTCATGCTCAGCTGGTCAAAACCTGACAAAGGTTATTTAATTGCAGTCTAAAGTAGGAGCTCTCCACTAGCATGTTCCAACCCATGGCTGGCTAACTGCCTCCTTTTCCTTGCAAGTATTCTTATAACCTCTGACCAAACTCTTCCTGAATATCTGATCTCTTCAGAAGGGCATTAGAATAAACTGCACCACAACTGGCCCCTGTGAACAGGTATTAATTGTCTTTTATGCAGGAAAGAAGAGAGGCTTTATTTGTACACTCAGATATTGTTCAGTGCAGCAATCTTTCCAATGATCTTTTAGAAACACTGTACAATGCAGGGTTTAAAACACAACGAGCCCTAATTAGTGTTGGAATAACTGTGTTCGCACTGCCCTATGCCATTCTGTGGTGCCACTATATGCTAAATCAAGGGACACAATTTTGTTCTAACCTTCATTAGTAGTTTAAAGCTAGGCGGTGGGAAAAGGCTGATCCATATTCAAGGACGGCAGTGGGGTGGGGGAACAATAACAAATTGGTATCTCTTTTGAGAATTGCCCCACAGGCCAAGCATTTTTATGTTCTTAATCATTACTAAATGACTTAACATGACACACAGAGCCTGGCAAATGATTGCATCCTGACATGAGAACGAATTACAAATGAAATGAAAGATCAAGCTGTATTAGAGGACTGCCTCTGGGAAATGAAAATCTTTAATTCTCTTTTATTATTGACATTTATTTGGCTGCCATGAATAACAACATAGCAAAGAGATTCAGCTATGCTTGTGCATTGAATAGTTTATCCCAGGGCTCAAAACTGCCTTAACATTTATCATGTTTGCTTTTGTAGCTGACACCACTGCATACCCTCTCTATCCATCTTGCATTTATCATGCATACGAAGTGCATTCTCTAATTTAAGTTAATTTTCATAGGGAACAAACAGCTAAGATTAGCAAGTGTCAGTTCTCAAATAAGCTCCCAGTTGTAAAAATATCAAAGAATGGATTAATGGATTTGTTAACAACTCCAGTTTAAAGAATAAAATAAATACACAGTGAAAATTAAATAAGAGTAAAGGAGGGTTATATGTCAGATTTAGGTTTATCACCATTATTACTAACTCATGTATAAAAACATTTTTACTGCTATTTCTCAGCCAACCATACAGAGCTCAAGTGGAGCATCTCCATATGGACCGTTCAAATACTGCAGTGATTTTCCAGAAGCAAAACTGTTATGCTTGAAAGATAAGACAGACATATCCAACTCTGAACCGGTGTTGTTTGAAAGCAGTTTGTAGCAAACAAATTATGGGAAGAAATAATCTAAAAAACAGAAATAATTTAGATTTATCCTAAGAACAAGCTGTAAGGTAGTGACATATTTACTTGGAGCCCGATCCTGCAGTCCTAGCTTCACAGGAGGCATTCAATATCTAAGAGAACCAGGCCCTTAATTAATATCTTACCTTGTGCAGGAACTAATGACTAAAATGACTTGCAATAGCATGTGGCAGTAATTGTATTATTTAATCTAGGAAGTATAGGTGGACAAATTAAAGCGCCTGCTAAAAGGCAGGCAGTTATGTTTGTAATGCTTAAATCTGGGTGTTCCATATCATTATTTCAAACAGCAGAAGCCACTCATCTCCCAGCTAGAACACCTTTTTCCACCTATTCCTTTGAGAATGGAAGAGCAGGCAGCTGAGAAAAGCTAGAAGTGAGACTTTCTGTTCAAAGCAAGAGACTAGAAATTCACTTAGTGCTGGATTTCACTTCCTCATTTTCACAATTGCTTAAATGTACTGTACTGTTGCAGCAGCTGTTCCCAACAAGTATAGCATGTTCTTGTCTGCAGCAAAGATGTCTCTGCAGATAAAATCTGAAGTCATAAAAAGCAGAGTAAAACCAATTGGAGAAATGTTTTAGATCTATGTTATAAAAGTTACTTAAGATATCCATAACTAAGCTGTTAGACATTCCTGTGAAATAATAACTTCTGACAGTTAGGACAATTCAGAGGTTAAAAATATGAGAAACATTCATTAAGATAAAACCAGGGAAAGACAAGTACTTTGAATACAATTTGACAGTGATTAATTGTAAAACTAATACATGTTTTAATACATATATATTCTTTATAACAATACAGCTTAAAAAAGGTACCTGTAGCCATTATAGTGTCCTCTTTCCCTTGGGTGAAGACTACAATTCGTTGCCTGTTAGGGTTCACCTTTGGCAGGGCTTGTGTCTTCTGGGCTATCTCTTTAATATCTTCCGTCTATTAATAGAAAGAGAAAAAATTCTTGTAACCAGGACAGCAGAGATGTGAAACATTAGGACTTTATTAGCAGATCAAAGATTTATCCTCTTACGATTAGATAATAAAATAGACTGTACTATCTGTTGAGAAAGATTTTTAAGAGGAAGAATACTTCATTCTCTTAAAGGTTTATGTAGTATCAAGAGGCCATTGGCTATAATCTTGGAAGCGATACTGGAGCTATACCAATTGCTATAATGCAGAGCCTAATGAAAGAATTACACAGCATTTCTTGATTGGCAATTTCTATTGATTTTCCGTGCTTTGGCTAAATTCTAACCTTATCCTCCATAAAATTAAATATAAATGAGAAAGAGAATAACTCAGAAAAGCTCAGGGCTTGATCCTCTTCCAACATACAGCGGTTTTACACTGGTGTAACAGCACTGATTCAGTGGAATTACGGCTGATTTATACCAGCGCACTTCAAGGAGAATCAGGCTCTTGCTGTTTCTCTAAACACTTTCAAGGGACTACAAATCTCCACACCATATTGTATATATGTAGGAACATAGAAATTGCCAAATTGAATCAGACTACTGGTCCATCCATTCCAGTATCCTATCTCTGATAGTGGCCAGTATAAAATGCTTCACTTAGATGCAAGAAACCCAGTAACTGACAATTATGGAATGACCAGCCTTTAGGAATCCTTCCTAATCCCATCTGTTGGCGGTTGTCCTACGGGCTGAAGCACAAGAGTTTCTATTCCTATTTTTTAAAATCTTATCTAATGTAAATGTTCTCATTATCCACATAACGGTCTAATCATTTTTTTAATGCTATAGTACTGAGCTTTTGGTCTCAAAGATATTCTAAGTCAATGAATTCCACCAGTTAATGTGTTAAAAGTATTTCCTTTCATCAGTTACAAAATATGTTGCCTTTCAATTTCACAGAATGCCACTTTGTATCTAAATTATGAGAGCATCAATAACAAAACGAACATGCTTTCTCTGTGCCATTCATTATCTCTCTTCTTATTTATATCTAGGTATGCAAGGATTAAATTTCTATCGGAAAATGTCAATTTCACCATACACATATGTGAAAGTAGAATGAATTAAATTGTAAAAATAAGAATGGATTAAAGAAATGTTGCATGTACCTTTAAGCAGAAATAAGAAATGTTGAAATACAGGTGCCAGGAAAAGAAACATTAGGCATAAACAAGGGTGCTAATGGCGAAACATTAACAGAGGATCGGTAATAGTTAGTAAGGAAATAAGATATGCATGCCTAGCCCAGGTAAACTTATCAGATTCTGCTTCCTTTGTTATCTTGTTAAGTGCTCGCCCTTTTATCTGTATAAATAAGATAGTTTGTGTCTTGCATGGTGCTCACATTATCTGGGTGTTACTGGCGGAGCGCTGCGCTAATAAAACAGAGTGGTCTGACAAACTGTGAGTCCTGATTCTAACTTTGACACATACAAACCAATGAAAAGATATTGCCATTAATAATAATAGAAATTTACAGGTAGGCAAAGTAAGAAAAATGCTGCTTTAGAACTTATTAGAGTTTGGTTTAAGGGTATGTACTATACTATACAGTATATTTATTATAAAATCATGAATGATATGGAGAAAGTAAATAAGGAAGTGTTATTTACTTCACATAACTCAAGCACCGGGGATAATGCAACAAATTAATAGGCAGCAGGTTTAAAACAAACAAAGGAAGTACTTCTTCACACAATGCACAGTCACCTGTGGAACTCATTGCCAGAAGATGTTGTGAAGGACAAAACTATAACGGACTTCAAAAAAAAATTAGATGAGTTAATGAAGGATAGATCCATCAATGGGTATTAGCCAAAATGGTCAAGGATACATGCTCTTGGTGTCCCTAGCCTCTGATTGCCAGAAGTTGGGAGTGGATCATAGGGGATGAATCACTTAATGATTGCCTGTTCTGTTCATTTTCTCTGACTCACCTGGCACTGGCTGCTTTCAGAAGCCAGGACACTACGCTAGATGGACCACTGGTTTGACCTTATGGTCGTTCTTATGTACTTTGTATATTTTGACATGTGATGTTGACAATTTGTATTTTAACATTTATAAAGCTTTAAGTTTTTGAATATCAACATATACTATCTGACAATCCCTCCAAATAATTTTCAGCAACTGTGAAAATTTAAATTGATAAAAATTAAAAAAATGCTTGAAGCCCTAAAATTTAAAGCAATTGTGAAAATTTTAATTAAGAAAAATAAAACAATGCTTAAACTAATCAATATTAGCCATTAAAATGATAAGAAAATAAAAACGGAATTCTGCCAAAACCTATTTATATCCTCGCTAAACTAAACAGTCTCAGGCTTTCTTATCTGCCTTTATATGGAAGTGACTAGAATTTAACTCCCAAAGTTTGGTGAGGCTAGACTGTTTGTTAATGTAATATCATTATAATATTTTCAGTATCATTTTCTGCCCCATTCTTTATTCTATCTTTTAATTTATTTATTTTAAACTACCACTGTATATTGAGCAGCAGTTTTCATAGAGCTGTCCACAGTGGCTCCCTCAAGACTTTTACTTGAGTGGTTACAGTTAATTTAGAATCTAGCAATGCACGAGTATTTCAAATTATAACTTACTATGTTCATTATCTTGTACATCAATAATGAATTTAATTTCACTCAGATTTGTTAGATTCTTCAAAGTTGTCTATATCCTTAGACTCAAAGACTTTAAGGCCAGAAAGGATCATCATGATCATCTAGTCTGAGCTCTCTACGTCACAGGCCACAGAACCTCACCCACCCACTTCTCTACGTCACCCACTCCTCTATGTCACAGGCCAAAGAACCTCACCCACCCACTCCTGTAACAGACCCTTACCCTCTGTTTGAGTGACTAACGTTCTCAATTCATGGTCTAAAGACTCCAAGTTACAGAGACTCTACCATTTACACTAATTGTCTGCCAATCTGACCCAGGGAAAAATTCCTTCCTGACCCCAAATATGGCGATCAGTTAGACCCTGAGCATGTGGACAAGACTCAGCAGCCAAACATCTGGGAAACAACACTCAGTAGTACCTCGGAGCCCGTCCCATCACCAGGCATTGGAAATATTTGCTGCTAGCAATCATAGATCAGCTACATGACAATGTAGGCAGTCTCACCATACCACCCCCTCCATAAACTTATCAAGTTCAGTCTTGAAGCCAGTTAGGTTTTTTGTCCCCACTGTTTCCCTTGGAAGGCTGTTCCAGAACTTCACTCCTCTGATGGTTAGAAACTAATTTCTAATTTTGAGCCTAAACTTGTTGACGGCCAATTTATATCCACTTGTTCTTGTGTCCACAATGGTGCTTAACTTAAATGACTCCTCTCCCTCCCCGGGTATTTATCGCTCTGATTTATTTATAGAGAGAAATCATATCTCCCCTCAACCTTCTTTTTGTTAGGCTAAACAAGTCTGTTTAGTTTCTTAGTATTGAGTAGTCTAAATAATTTTAGGCCAGATTTTGATTCCCTTACTGGGGGTGGGGAGTGGGGGGAAGCGGGAGAGGGCAGGCTGATAGTTTCCATTCTGTTTTACCATTTATGCTTACACGACTATATAACTGTCTGAGTTTTTGCAGGTGTTATCATATGTCTTGTCCTGGCTTTCTAATTCAGAACTAACTTCCTAAATGATTGTTGTGGGCAAAATTGAGACCAGGATCATAACTAAAAATTACTACTACATACTTGTCAACTGCATTATTTTGGTCAGGGCTACCCTGTGTTTTTGAAATCTAGTTCTGGATGTTTATAGTCCCTGTCAATGTCCCAGGAAGGTTACATAATTTTTAAAAATGGCCTCTTACTAGTAGACTATGCCATCCTGAGTGGGTGGAAGGTCTTTAGCTGCTTTTGCTCCCCAAACTTCTTACAATAGCTGCTGTCTGCTGGAGTATCCAAAAATGATCCAGAGCAGAAAGCATATGAGGCAGTAAGAAGGCAACCAGACAAGCAGTGGCTGCTTCTGCCCTGCCAGCTCCTCTTAATGTATAAAAGATAAATATGGAGAGAGAAAAGAGGTGGTGGTTGGCCTAACTCAACGAGAGGAGAGATGCATGGTGACATGCAGGGACATTGTGAAAAGGGAACACAGAGACTGAAAGATAAACTTCCCTACCAGAAAAAACAAATGGGAGGAGTCCCACATCTCTCCTGGTTGAGGGGAGGAAGACAGAAAGACCACACTGCACTATTCTCCAGGAAAAGAAGGATGAGATGAACCATGAAGATGCCAGAGAAGGAACTGGGCCTGCTCTTCTCCTGTAAAGATGCTATAGTACCTCTCCTTAAGAAGATAACAGTAAATGGTGGATAGGAGATGTTTGGGGCCAGAGAATAGCAGGCCTACATTGGTTGAGACAAGTATCCAAACTACTAGATGTTTTTATCTAAATCCTGAACCTTTAGAGATCATGAAGAGAGCCACGAAAGAGGAGAGAATAAAGCATCAGAGAGCTCAAGGAAAATAAAGCTAGAAAAGAGGCTATTAGATTTAACTAGGAGGTGGCCCCTAGTGACAATCGTTAGAGAGCTCATAGTAAAGAGGATGAAGGATTCAGAGAATTTGAACACATTTGGAATAAATGAACTTGCTCAGACTTTAGAGCCAAAGGAAATGAGAATGACTGGCTATAGTTTGAGAAAATGGTGTGATCAAGAGAGAATTTCTTCAGGGTGAGAGATTACAAGGGTGTCCTTGAAAGCAGAGAGGAAGGACCCTAGGGAAAAAAGATTAGTTGAGGATGAAGGTAAAGGAGGAAATGAAAGACAGTAAGATAAAACACAAGTTTTCAAGTAGATCTAACTATATGGGAAGCTAGAAATAGGAGTAATAAGCTGTCTTTGAGTTACACAGAAACAAAAAAACATTGTACAAAAGTCAGAATTTCAAACCAGGGTAATTTAGTGTCCTGTAACTGCTTCTGCAACCTTTGAATAAAATTGGACATTATCTTTTTCCTTGAGAATAAACCAGTTAATTTTCAGGCCAAATTAATTTTCCACACCAAAGTTATTGGGAATGAGAGGGGAACTAAAATGGGGCCTTATAACAGAAGATGCTTGTAATTTTAATGTGGGAAAGTCCTTTCACCTCTCCATAGTCTAGCTTAGTCTGACCATTATACACTGCTATATTTTGAAGTGCGGTTGTGGTATTTTGTGTCACGTGGTTCAGTGACGTGAAAGACAAATGATAAGTGAGGGTTTCAGCTGAGGCATTCCTTTCAAGTCCCTCTAAGATGGTACCTTCCTTCAAGTTTGTATAAGTAATTTCTATTCAGCAAAATTATTCCATACATATTATTTTGAAATACCTGTAACAAAGATTATTTCCTACTTTTACTGGTACTTTGCATTGGATTATATTTGAATTCTTATCCAGAGCACTGTTCTGAATCCCTTACTCCCTTACATATATGGGTGAGTGCAAACATATCATTGCTTTATCGTCCCAAGGTATCCAAAAGAGTGTCATAATTCCACATGATGCCTCCAAATGCTGGATTTTACATTTGGATTTGGCTCTGACTTAGCTAGGGAGATATAAAAATCACACAGGGGCAGGCAGTTCCCTATTGAATAAGGCATCTGAGGAGGCTCACAGGCTTCATTTACTTAATCAAGTAAGGAGAACATACTGCACTTCAGAAACATATGTCAGATATGCTGAATAACAGGTACATTGAGTTGAAACCTCCCACAGTTGGTCAAAGAAAGCCTCCAATTCTTTATCCCTGAATATATGTACATTAAATATAATGGGACTAGTTCAGACCTGGCTTAAGCAGGCTTAAATCCATTGAAATTAATGGAGTTGTGCCCACAAACATCAAGGCTGAATTTGGTCCAATACATCTAAAGTAATGGTTTGGGATTTTTTTTTTGAGGTTTGCAGTATTCTAAGAGATCAACAGTTGTGTGTGAAGGCGGCTACTAGTCCTTATGGCCCTTATAAAGGTCCCAGCCCAACTGTGAAATAACTAATTTGATTAGTCAAGTAGAAAGATTGAAGCGAGTCATGACTAAATCAGGACTCTGGAAAGGAAAACAGAGGCGTGTGATCAGTCACTGGGGCAACTGCAGACCAAAGCTGCAGGGTAAGAGAGCCTCCTGCGGTGGTGCCCAGGGAAAGGAGTTGTGGATCTTTTTGTCTTTCATTTCAGACGGCAAAGAAAGCAGGCCAAGTCATGTATCTTCTCCATATGCTCAGAGAGCAGAAAGGGAGTCCCTCGAGGTAGAAAGCCTGTGCCCAGCTTAGGCTGGGTAGAAGAGTTTGGGTATTTGTTTTTTTGGAACTTTGTGATAATGTTACTGGATCAGACAGACTGTGTGGAGTTATTCATAGACCCCAAAGACGGGAAACGGAGGCAGGGTCCAGCAGAGTGACTTCAGGTCAAAAGGGGGAGCTCAGGAGGTGGCTTCCCTGTTACACACATATTATCCTATTTTACTATATATGCTTTTCACATATAGCTTTAAGATTAGAACTGAGCCCTAAGTTTTCTATGATGGTAAAATGGTACTTCCTAAATCCCTAGATAAAATTAGCAGAAAGCTATCAGCCATTACACAAGACTAACCCACAAAGCCTGGTATAACATTCTAATTCTCCATTTAACTTACTTGAAAACCGATCTATTGCAAGGCAGGTTTCTTGGAAGCAGTACCTTATACTACTTCATGTAGAACCAGGCCTGAGAGTAAGCTTGGGACAAGAACTTGTGGCTATGCACACCTTGTAACGCATTGCTGCGGATGAAGCATTGACTTCAAAAGGAGTACACACTACTCATTTAGCAGTGCACTCAACAAAAAATTCATGCAGTAAGCAGGTATTGATGTGCTACTGGAGGAAGCCATACATTAGAGGTCAAGTTCCACCTACAGTTAATATAGCTGAATGTGGGGCAGGAGATAAAGGCAGGAAATGGTAGCCTTAGAATGCATTGGTGGATGAAAACTCATTGATATTTCCTTCAAGTGAGACAGAAGACCACTTAACTCAATGAACTGGAGCTGGAGTACATCCAAAGAGTCCTTCAAATGTGATCTTTCTTAGCAGCATTTTTGTGATTTTTATCACAGAGCTAAAGATCTTCCTCTATCTCTGGCACAAAGCAACCGGATATTTCCATGTAAAAGTATAATTTTATTGAAACTGACTAAATTGTGTTTTCTCTTTCTTTAAACCTAGTCCTTTAAAATCTTTACAGACATGCAATTGAATATATATTTAAAGAAGCATTTTGTCTAATACAAGTCCTAAAAGTATAAAGCTGCTTTAACAATTTGCAGCTAAAAATGCAGTAGATATGAAAAACTCTAGTTATAACTCATTTCCAGTGCTAAATCACCCTTGTGAAACTTTTAAATAAAGTATCTTAATTTTAAGTTCTTAGCAGGACTGTCATTTAAATCAAGTACTCAACAATATATAGGAACGAAGCATGTAGGAACAAAATCAGAAAAGCTAAGGCACAAAATGAGTTACGCCTAGCAAGGGACATAAAAGGCAATAAGAAGTTTTTTTAATATATTAGGAGCAAGAGAAAGACAGCGCACAGGGTAGGTCCTCTACTTAGTAGGGAAGGAGAGCTAATAACTGACATCAAGAAAGCTGCACTGCTTAATGCCTATTTTGCTTCAGTCTTTACTAAAAAGGTTAATTAATATTAACAAGGGGGAAAGAATGTAAGCCAAAATAGGGAAAGAACAGGTTAAATAATATTTAGATAAATTAGATGTATTTAAGTTGGCAGCTCCTGATGAAATTCATCAGAAGGTACATAAGGAACTAGCTGAAGAAATCTCAGAATCACTAGCTACTCTGTTTTCCTGGGGGATGGGTGAGGTCCCAGAAGACCGAAGAAGAGCAAACATAGTATCTATCTTTAAAAGGTGGAACAAAGAGGACTCAGGGAACTATAGACCAGCCATCCTAATTTTGATACCTGGCACAAATTATTAAACAATCAACTTGTAAGCACCTGGACGGTAGTAGGGTTATAAGGAATAGCTAGCATGCATTCCTCAAAAACAAATTATGTCAAAATAATCTATATTTCTTTTTTGACAGAGTTAATGGTCTAGTGGATAAGGGGGAAGCAGTAGATGTGATATATCTTGATTTTGGGAAGGTTTTTGACTGAGTCCCACATGACATTCTCAAAAGCAAACTAAAGAAATGTGGTCTAGAAGAAATTACTATAAGATGGGTGCACAATTGGTTGAAAGACCAGAGTATTTATCAATGGTTAGCTGTCAAACTGGCAGAGTGCATCTAGTGGGGTCCCTCAGGTGTCAGGCCTAGATCTGGTGCTATTCAGTATTTTCATTAATGATTTGGATAATAGAGTGGAGAGCATGCATATAAAATTTGCTGAGGACACGAAGACCGTAAGGGTTGCAAGCACTTTGGAGGACAGGATAATAATTCAAAATAACCCTGACAAATTGAAAAACTTGTCTGAAATCAACCAGATTAGCAGTTCTCAAACTTTAGCAACCCGAGGACCCCATTTTGATTTTAGATTTTTTTCATGGACCTGCAAGCCCCCCTGCTCAGCCCCAGACCCTCCACTCCTTCCCCAAGTCCCCACCCCCACCTCTTTCCACCCCTGCTCCGCCCTTCTCCTCCTCTTCCCTGCCTCCTTCTGCCCCCCTCCCCTGAGAATGCCCCACCCCCGTTCCTCACCCTCCTTTCCAGCACCTTCTGCATGCTGGTGAACAGCTGTTCCGCCATGTGCAAGAGGCAGTGGGAGAGAGGGGGAGGAGCTGATCAGCAGGGTCTGTGGACCCCAGTTTGAGAAATGCTGAACAAGATGAAATTCAGAGACGATAAGTGCAAAGCACTTCACTTAGGAAAGAAAAATCAAATGCACAACTACAAAATGGGAAATAACAAGCTACAGGGTAGTACTGCTGAACAGGATCTGGGGGTTACAAATGGATCACAAACTGAGTCAAAAATCTGATGCAGTTGTGAAAAAGGCTAATATTTTTTGGGGGGGGAGCGGGGGAGTGCTAACAGGAGTGCTGAATATAAGATATAGGAAGCAACTGTCCCACTCTACTTGGCACTGGTGAGGCCTCAGCTGGAGTACTGTGTCTCACTCTGGGTGCCACAATTTAGGAAAGATGTGGACAAATAGGTGAGAGTCCAGAGAGAGCAACAAAAATAACAAAAAGTTTAGAAAACTGGTCCTCTGAGGAAAGGTTAAAAAAAATTGGCATGTTTAATCTTAAGAAAAGAAGACTGAGGGAGGACCTGATAAATATGTTGACAGATACTATAAAGAATAATGTGATCAATTGTTCTCCATGTCCACTGAAGGTAGGATAAGAAGTAATGGGCTTAATCTGCAGCAAGGGAGATTAGGTTGTATATTACGAAAAACTTTCTAACTACAAAGGTAGTTAAGCTCTGGAACAGGCTACCAAGGGAGGCTGTGGAAACCCCATCACTGAAGGTTTTAAAAACTGTTTGGACAAGCACATGTCAGGGATGGTCTAGGTTTACTTGGCCCTGCAACAGCACAGGGGTGCTGGACCTGATGCCTTTCTGAGGTCCCATTTAGTCCTACATTTCTATGATTCTAATAGTCCTTTATCTACTTGAAAAATACTCTGCTTTTTGCTCTGCCCAACTCCACTTCTTATCTTAGGCCATGTCTACATCTAAAATTTTGCAGTGCTGGTTGTTACAGCTGTATTAGTACAGCTGTATAGGGCCAGCGCTGCAGAGTGGCCACACTTACAGCAACCAGCGCTGCAAGTGGTGTTAGATGTGGCCACACTGCAGCGCTGTTGGGCGGCTTCAAGGGGGGTTCGGGGAACGCGAGAGCAAACCGGGAAAGGAGACCAGCTTCGCCGCGGTTTGCTCTCGCGTTCCCCGAACCACCCTGCAAACCGCAGGGAAGGAGACCTGCTTGCTCGGGGGTTCGGGGAACGAGAGAGCAAACCGGGAAAGGAGACCAGCTTCGCCGCGGTTTGCTCTCGCGTTCCCCGAACCACCCTGCAAACCGCAGGGAAGGAGACCTGCTTGCTCGGGGGTTCCGGGAACGAGAGAGCAAACCGGGGAAGGAGCCCAGCTTCGCCGCGGTTTGCTCTCGCGTTCCCCGAACCACCCTGCAAACCGTAGGGAAGGAGACCTGCTTGTTCGGGGAACGCGATAGCAAACCGGGGAAGGAGACCAGCTTCGCCGCGGGTTGCTCTCGCGTTCCCGGAACCACCCAGCAAACCTCAGGGAAGGAGACCTGCTTGCTCGGGGTTCGGGGAACGCAAGAGCAAGCTGGGGAAGGAGACCAGTTTGATTACCAGAGGCTTCCTCGGTGATGCTGGGATACCTGCTTATTCCACGGAGGTCAAGAAAAGCGCTGGTAAGTGTCTATACTTGATTACCAGCGCTGGATCACCAGCGCTGGATCCTCTACACCCGAGACAAAACGGGAGTACGGCCAGCGCTGCAAACAGGGAGTTGCAGCGCTGGTGGTGCCCTGCAGATGTGTACACCTCCTAAGTTGCAGCGCTGTAACTCCCTCACCAGCGCTGCAACTTTCTGATGTAGACAAGCCCTTACTCTCCAGTAATCTTCAAGCTGTCTCTTCTTACTGCAAATCACTGTATCCATTTGAGAAATTAAGTTCTTCTTAAAAAAAATTATACAAAATTTATAATACTTGACTCAGGAGTGACCTTTCCTTATGCCTAAACAATGGTCATTTCTCCACACATTCTGGTATGCTTATGAACAGGCAGCTAGTCTATCCATTTGTTTTTACATTACACTTGTTTTTAAGTCTGGTTAGTTTACACTGTGCTTTATTCACAGAAGTACAAAACCCTCCAGTAGGCATTTCCAAATTACTCTGTGCTGTCCAAAGCAAGCTCTGAAAACATTCTCAAATAGCAGTGGCTTGGCTCAGCTTTTTCCAGTTTGTTTCTGACATAGGCATTAAGTTTTACTATTTATGATACATCTAATGGAGGTTATTCTACCTTCCCTTGATGTCCCTTTTTGGTGCTGGGATTTTGTTTTCAAACCAGAAGGGAAAACAATAGAGCGGACACTTATCAAATTTTATATACAACTGTCAGCAAACTTGACATGTTAGTTATTGCCAAGCATGGGGGTAATAAGAGATAAGATCATAATCACTGTGCACTTTACCGATGTGCTCTAATCAAATGTAGCAGATTTAGGATGTTCAGAAAAGAACTATGCTAGAATCTCTAAGCAAACACTAATGGAAAGGTTAATATGATGGTGGTTAGTGGACACCAGCAAAAGTGGTTTGTAACTAGGATTGAATTTAAACCAGGCACGTTCAAAATCTTTAGCTCAAGGTGGCAATAAAAATATATAATGGGTAGGCTTAATATACTACTTTCTCCTTTTTTGTCTAGCTACTACTGGGTCCCAATAATCTGTTACACTACATGTGATACTTGGAAGCATCTGAAAAATTCATTTTATTGACAGAATAAATGGAAAATGTATTTTTATGCTAACAATACAGATTATACAAATGAAAACTGACAGTGATAAAATGCCTAGATTTCTACAAAGCAACTGCATGAATTTATGACACACACATTGAAATGGGACAGCCCACAGTTTTAATATCCAAAACACTGATCTACCTGCTAGTGAATGATCCTAAAGAAAACTAAATTGGGGAACAAAACATAAAACTGTCCCTCTTCTTTTGTACATAATCAGACCCACATAAAAGTCGCATATTCTCAAATTAACCGGTGGGGTCCTAACTGTGCTGCTCTTATTAATGCAAATTGAAGCTGAAGAGTCAAAGTTCTAGCTATACATTTGCACTGAGAACATATTACTTTAAGTGGGTCTGATTCCCATTAAAAAGTGCTGAAAGGGATTTACATGTGCTCTGTGCTGCAATTTACATTTCAGTAGGATCACTTAACTATCAGTAAAATTAGTACAGTTGTTGTCACAATAATTATAGTGTTTAAGAACTGCACATTTGGAGATGTACCATAGTCCTATAGCTAATAACTCTCCCAATCAAGCTACTGTATTTGAATTTAGCCAGTGAGAAACTATAAAAAAGCTTAGTCATTCAAATAAATACATCAAGGTGATAAAGTTGAAATCAAAAGCTCTGAAAAATCTCTGTAAATTCAACAGTGTCTACTTCAAAAAAGAGAGTGTTAAGTGACGGATTATACATTTTGGAGAACACAGATGGAAAACCAACTTGTGTGCATGTGAAAACAAAAATTTACACCACCCTTCCAAAAGAGGCTGTTTGTAGAAGCAGGGTTCACATTAATCAGTTCTTAACCATTTTATTTACAACCTTTCTAAAATTCATTTGCATAATGATAATCCGCATGTGGCAGGGTTTAAGTTATTTAAACGGTGTTATATTTCACTATTTAGTCTTGCTTCACCACTGCTTTAGTAGCGAATCCTTATGGAGTGTAATGCAGCTAATGAGGTAGCTTTTTAACTGAACAAACTGACAGATCCCATATCTGCAGAGGCAGCTTGAAACCGTGCCCAACCTCTCGGCTTCCCAAGAGGCTTTTCAAAATTCAATAAATAACATCTGTAGGCGATGTTGGGTGCAGACCTAGCAGAGTGCGTCATAACACTGAGCTGGCAGAACAAAGAAACCATGACGACTGCCAAGTTTCCATGGCAACCACTGCGAGGCTTGGAGAGTATAATAGCACATCAATCACTGTCCAAAAGAACTTCATTATCAGCAAGAAAAAAACCTTTAGGATCTGTTTAGTGTGCAATTGTGGGTTAACTCACCTCAAAGCCTTGCTCTCTGGCAAAAGTGGCAGCTTCCTGAAATAATAAAAACAAAGAACAGTTAATTATAAAGTGGTAGAAAATGAAGAAACAACACATTTTGAAACTCATTCAGGCAGTCTTCCATTTACACAATTATCTCAATATATCCATATACAGTTGCTCAATTTTGATACTTGCACTAAAAGGCTCCCCATGCCCCATTCCCAGCAAGACAGCAGTATATTAAACGGATTTCACAAGTTCAAATGAAGAAGATGCAATGTATGTTTTTCTCCAAGTTGGCAAATTTACTTCTGGTTATAGTAACTTTAACAACCAACCGGGCATATGGCTTTAAGATACATTCTTAATTAAAAAGCATCATGTCCTTATTTGTCTATTAGACTTCAGGAAATATAGAGCATTAAGCCTTTAAAAAATCATTTGTCATTTACTGTGCATTAAAAAGATTAGATATTATTTAAACAAAATGAGATCAAATCTTTGTGGCAGAATCACATGATCATTTTTAAATACTCTGATGTCTTAATCACAGCGTCAGGAACTGTAACTATGTTCCTTTCCTCAAAGAGCAGAAAAAACATCAGGGAACCACAATGTCCTTGTTTCTTACTTATGTTAATTGCTCCAGTCATATATTTTCTTTTTCAATGAAAGCAGAGACATAGAGGATGATAACAATGTTATTTTCCTATCCACTTTTCACCTTAGCATAAGCAAATATTGCAGACAATTGTCAAGAGTCTTTACACCTTAACTTGCCTTCTTCCAAATTAACTTTGCCAAGTGATATTAATAGATGGATGGGTCTTGAGCTGGAGTAGCAAAATGATCCAACTAAACTAAAACAACTACCATACCAAACCATTTAAGGCAGTGTGCCTAGACATACTATCAATATCTCTAAGACAGCTTTTGGTAATGCTTCACTTTTAAGCAGTACACTGGCGAGGGAAAAATACACCTTTGTGAACCTATATAATCTGCCATTTTTTTTTTTTGGACAATTTAAGAACTTGAAGAGGATGCAGTTGATTACAACAGTAAGGTCAGGTTAACAAAATGTGATAAGCTGAAAAGCACAACTCCTCGGACTGCTCACTGCAGAAATATAAGGCTGCCCAGGTTAGTCTGAGCTGATGTTGACAGAAAAACTGAATCATGGTCCTGACAATTGGGTGCAGGCAAGGTTAGCCACTTTGACAATTTACTTACAATAGAATTCCTTCTTGTATATCACATAGTCAATGACATTTGCTAGCCAGGCTGTCAAGGAAGAGTGTAGGGTTCAAAGATACCATGCAGTGTTTCCTAAACCAGCATGTCATTAACAAAACCTATGCTCATATGAAAAAAGGAGTCTGCAAGCCTCCACTATAAAGTGATACACATACAATGAACTGCAATACAATCAGGAAAGGCTTAGATGGGACTGGGACACAGGAAAAGCAAAAATGAGAAAAATAGAGGAGTGATGAGCTGCACAGAGAATATGAAAACGAACTAAAAATCATGTATTGTAGCCAGATTACATTTTTAACCTTGGTTTTTAGTTATCAAATTGAACTAGGAAGTTATACTGATCTATCCCGAGGGGCTTTAAAAAAGGCCTCAGAGCAACAAGACATTAACATCTGTGTTAAACTATTGTTTGGACAGAAAAGTGGATACCAGTACACTCTTACATCTATGAAATGCAAATTATTCCAGTTAACAGTATTTTTATTTCCTTGTATGGGAGAGAGACTTTAAGGAAATTCATCTTAATTTTCTAGAATTGGGCATTCTCATATAACATGCAGTTTGAAAGCTCTGGCCCAGGCACAAAAATGTGTAAGCACTTAAACACTTTAAACGTATCTTGTCTTCTGATTTTCTCTCTTACAGCTTCGTCTTTTATGCTGGTCTGCTATCCCTACAGCTACATAAGTGACGGTAGTTAGGTTATATAACCACAGATTTTCCTATAATGGACCTTAGATCTAAAGATTTTTGAAAGCACCACAGAGCAACAGCAGTGTTTGTTTCTTCTCTGACCACCTAGCCTCCAAGCAACAAAACCATCAAAACAAGTTGTTTGTCTCAAGAACTGTGGACTTGATCCTGAGATATGCTCAACACCTACAACTCCCTATAAACTTTCACACTCATTTAAAAATAACTTTAACCTTAAAGCCCTCATAGTACAGAAAATAGTAAAGCTCAAAACACAATATTGAAGATTTGCAGATTGGGTTTGCAGAAGAGTGAGAAATATTAGGCAGGTCTCAAATACCAGGGACATTTCAAAGTAAAGTAACTAAACAAAAGTGCGGAAGATGATCCCATTTCACCTTGGGGGGAGGGGGAGAGGAGGAAGAGGCATTGTCTGTCTTTCCGGGGGAAGGGGAATAGTGCTTTAGGAGTGGAATGTGGGAGAGGGGCTCAGAAGCTGCTACAAAAGGGGGAGTGGGTCAATGTGGTGATATTGACTCACCCTCAGGGACTGGAAGGGCTGGGGAGTTGAAAAGGGGCAAGCCCAGTGGCAGAAGCCCCCTTTCCCCAGACCAGGCGGAGCAGCACTCACACTTCCTCCCCTTGAGGTGGGAAAATATTAGGTTTGGTCAGGACTTGCTGTGAGCATCACACTAGTTGCTCCTTTCTAAGAGGAGCTGGGAAGGAATTTTTCCCTCACCACCAGACTGGCCTAGGTAAAGCGGGTTTTTTTTGCCTTCCTGGGGGGCTTTGTTACAGGGAGTAGGGAAGGGAGCTAGGCTATGATGTTGCAGCTCATTCTGTAAGTTTGAGGTGAATGTCCCCTGCAGGTACGCCATGGGGAAGGGCTACAGTGACCAGAGAAATGGCTTGATAAAGGACTTTAAAAGGAGATGTTTGTTCAAGGAGCAGAATAGGAGGGAGGTTCAGGGCTCTTATGCCTGGCATGGCAGGGATCCAACCCCCTTTCCTGATAGCCCACCTTAACTCTCATTTGAGGTGGTAGGAAGGTAAGGTTCTAGCAATTGGTTGGCTGGGAGACCCAGATGGAAAAAGACGGGGGTTGGTGGAAGCCCCCGGATAGCTATTGAAATGACCATGGAGTTACCTGCACTGTAACTGTAGTCCCAGACATCCAACAATAAAGTTGTAGCCTGATTAAAACCATATCAAGTGTCTCTTGTTGTTCTTTTAGTATAGCTGGACAATCTTTAGTTTCTATTCACAGAAAGAGTGAAAGAGGAAACTAGCAGTCCCCATCTGTGCTGCCTCAGGGTGCCTTATACTGAGCTTCACATCTCTAATAAAGTAGTTAGGTTAAAATCTAACCTTAGAGTGGCTGTAACATGTGGAGTCTGCTAGGTTTATGATAGCCAGTCAGGGCGTTCTCTAATGCAGGTGATAATCAGTATGATAATCACTATATTTACAAGCTTTCCATTTTATATCTGACATCAGGAGTCACAAAGAAGGAGGGATTAAGGAAGTAAACAACCTACACAGAGACTTTACTGCTCCCCAGAGAATGCAGCATTTTCATTCATGCATGACATGCGACAACATAAAGCAAAACAGCAACAGAACAGAATTTTCTTAGGAGGCTGGATAGTTTTTTTTCCACTTTTGATAAACTTTCACTAACTCATATTTTTACAACACAACACTTACTTTTATAAAAGCCCCATTGTGTGCTCAAACTATGATATATATTTATAATCATCATACTCTCATCTATACCATCTTTGTATTGCCTATCACAGCAGATTTGTTACTGGATAGCTCAAACTAGAAATAGAAATGGTGTAACAATAATTCATCATCAAGTTGGGAACAACATTCCTTAGTGGTACATGGAAATTCCAGCTATACTAAATTCCAATAGTGGTACACTGTAAAACTGTGTGTACAGGGTCGTTTAACTTTAGTAACACTATCACTAAAATAAACACTAAACAGTTTACACAGGAAAGGGGAGATAAACTAAAGAGATAACAATAAAAAGACAACTTCCTTTAGTCCCTACCACTGCTATTATACAACATCTCTTTTGCTAGCTCAAAACAATTTACAAGTTTGCATACATTTTATTGCTGTTAGCTTCCTAGCTTTTATTAAGAGAAGCTGTCTGTAATCTGGACTGAAACTAATTCTGAAGCCTCTTATAACCAATAATCTAAAACTATTTGTTTATAAGTAAACAGAAAAATATCCTCCAAACACAGGATTCATTAACCTCTACTTTGTTATGGGTATTTAACCCCATTCAGCAAGAATGTTATCATTACAGAGCTAGATGGTTCAACCATCAACGACTGTATGTTCTCTTTGCCATAACAAACACTAGGTAAACTACATATTAAATTTTCTTGGCATATTGAGTTCTTCTTTTATTGGTACCAAGGTTATATGGTGGCTTGACTAAATTATACCCAAAACAGTAACAAAATGCATGCTGGATTAAATTTAATTAATTTAGGCCAATATAAAACACACACAATTCTCTTCAACAGCATTTAAAACTATGTATTGCTGAAATCAACTGACAGACCTTCCAAAAGGTGCAAGCAATGGTATTATCTACATTATGCATTTTGACTTTAAAGCCCGCAAAAAAAAATCACAGTAAATCAAATTTGCATTTTGTTGCTAAAACCAACACTATGCCATAAATAAATCATAAAACAGCAGGAAAACAACAATAACCTCGCACATGAATGCGTTTTCAATAATTATATAAGATAGCAAATGCACAACCTACCCTTTCCCCAAAATCCTTCTTAAAGGAAGGAATATCTCACTGAACACCATAAAACCCAGTCACTTTTTGCTACGTTTCTCTCATAAATTTAGCATGGTAGGAAAAGGGGCATATTGACTATTTATCAGGGAGTTCTCATTGCCACACCTATAAGTCTGCATACCCACCATGGAAGCCCAGGCCATGGTCACAGCATTTTCTGCCCCCATTTGCTGACAGTTTTATAAGTGGTACCCTCCATTCACTATTTTACTCCCACTAATATCTCATGTAACCACTTCTTGAATGATGTCTCTACCATATCCTCAAGCAATCTATTGCACGGCCAAATTGCTCTTTCTTTTAAAAATTTCTAAAATCAAAACTTTCCCTTCCTTACCTTCAGGCTATTGCTCCTTGCACTATCAGCTTCCGAGAGTTGTGAATTACTTTTTTCTTTCATTTATATTATTTCCTTGAGGGTATTAAAGACTATGATTACCTCCTCAGAGACTTCTCTTTTTTCTACACTACAATCATTTAGTCTTCTCAGTCTCTCCTACTAATTCTCCTCTAATCTTTGTATAACTTTGTCTTCTTTGAATTTTCTCTTGTTTTTCTACATCTCACCTTGTTTGCCATAATGAAATGGTAGTAGCCTAAAGTTTTACTAAAGAAACTCTAATTATCTAAATGGAATGGAGGACAAGAAAGTAATATAGATAAATAAGGATGCAGTTAAGAGAGAGAGTTTTTAACATAAATGATGCACTTTGGAGGTTGGATTTTCTATGAGGGTTTTTTTCGGATAGACATGGTTCAGATAATCTAAGTTTACTGTATAAATGACACACTGCCTTTGAGATGAGTGGTTAAAAAGTATATCCATGACATAGACACTCATATATTTTGCCCAGCGTCCATGTAAATTGTTTTTTAAAAAATAAATAAATAGAAGAAATAAAAAACATTTGAATACGCTTTGGTCACAATGCATCACAGAGGTGTCAGACATGTAGCTCTATTCAAGAATGAGTGTAGAAAGATTTGTTCCTCCTGGATGTTGTAAACTAGGGAAAAAACAGCCCACCTCCTTCTCTCCTACATCATTCTCTGATCTTTCCTAGTAGTCCCCTTCCACATGGATTAATGCTTAATTGCACACAGCATTGCTTTCTCTTTCTTCACTCCATGAACTAAAGCAAGCTACAAACAAATAAACTCTCTGCTTCCAGGTTTGCAATCCGGATGGCTGCTCCCTGTGTGTTATTGCAGACTTCAAAGGTGCTGGGCTCCTTTTGACTTCAGTGGGATATCTGGGTGCTCAGCACTTCTGAAAATCAAGCACCTTTTTGTTGAAGACTTTTTTCCCCCTTTATGGAAGGTGGTAACGTTCCTCACACTTATGTAGAAACCTGATCTCTAAGAATATTAGTATCAAGAGCACCAAGAGTCCCTTACATGTGCCTCTCTTGTAACAGATTCAACATTGTGTGAGTTAAACTTGTCTTTGAGTAGGGAGTGAATTTTTTTATTAAATGCTTCAGTAAGCTGTGCCACATTTTCCACTCTTTCAACTGCAGACCTGGTCACACTATTAAATATGATCCTAGAAATGGCATCTGTCTTAATGCATAGAAAGGACAACAACTTCCTGGTTGCTAAGTTTTGGAATATAACAAAGGCATCCTACATACATCACCAACTCCATGACATACTTTGCAGATGTTTTCTTGTACAAACCTTCACTATTCTATGCAGCACATAAAAGGTTTCATAATATGACCTGTCCTTACAACTCACTTCACTGCATTCGTTATAACGTGCTACATATAATAGGTATGATGCTTCATTTTATTACCTAGCCTGCTCTCAAATGAGAAGTAACAGCAAACCACATACCTTAATATGATGAATTAATAAGATGCAAGAGCCACGATTAACCTTACATCATGTAGTTAGGAGTGATGCCATGACTGAGTAATAGCAAGCAAGAAGTATAAGCAAGTAGATATATGTTTAAGATCATTTATGTTTGATTAAGGAAGGTAGATAATACTGAATTGTAGTGGATATTTCAAATAAAAATGGATTTAAAGTATACTAATGATATTAGCACAATTAAGATGAACATTGTCATGACTTGGCATCTGTATAGATTTTTTAAAACAAGAATTCTATGAATTGTCCACATGGCACCCTGACATTTAAAAAAGGATAGATGTACAGTTTATGTGGCAGATCCTCAGTTGGGTGTAAACTGTCATAATTCTATTCACTTCGGTGGAGCTATTACAGTTTACATGACGTAAGGACCTGCCTCTATATACTTTCTTTAATGGCAGCAGTAAGCTTGTTGTGAATAGTGACAAGAACATGTATTTTCACATCAATCTGGTTTAATGCAATTACCAATAGTTATTTACAGCACAAAACACTGGTCTATTCTACATAGACTTTTACTCAGTTGCGATTTGATTTAGGGAGACATTCCTTTTAGGTCAAACAGTACCACATTTCATTGTATCAAAACAAATATCCTCCTAAACCTTTATAAAAACTGTCCATTTATAAAGGGTACTCAGAACTCAGCAGCAAAGAATTATTGTTCCAGAATTTTTTTAAATTGCTTTAGAAAGAGAGAGATGGGGAGCAGAAGGGAAAGAAAGAAAGGGAAACATCAAAGATATTTCTGAAGCCAGGGCCGGCTCTAGGCACCAGCAAACCAAGCAGGTGCTTGGGGCGGCACATTTTCAGGGGCAGTATCCGGACATTTTTGTTTGCTTTGGGCAGCAAAAGCCTAGAACTGGCCCTGGCAGCAGCAACGCGCCGTGCACAGGGGGCAGCCTGGAGCCGCTGCGGTTTGTGCGTTGGGGAAGCAGCGCCCCCTCCTGTGGCTGGGCGGGGCAGGCTCCAAGCATGGGACACTCAGGCTGGGGGCTGCCCTGCAGGGCACACAGAGCTGCCTGCAGGTGCCACAGGGCGGCCGTCCCCAAGCGCTGCAACCGGGGCTGAGAAAAGCGGCCAGAAGCAGCAGGACCACAGAGGGTGAGGCACTGCCATGCAGGGCCCGCATCCTGCTCTCCGGGGCTCCACTCCCTCTGGGGCTACCCTGCCCTGGCTCCTCAGCCGCCTGCCGGGGCGGTCCCCTGGCTAAGCCCTCCTGGGTCCCAGCCAGTCCTGGAGACAGGAGCCCTGGCTGGAGAGCCCCTGGGCTGAGGCGTGGCCTAGAAGCCCCGCTGCTTACCCTAAACCGGCCAGTGCCAGACTGGGCGGAGTCAGCACTGGTGTGGGGGAGCCCAGGGTTGGGGCAGCAGGGGGTACGAGTGGGTAGGGGGGACGAGGAGAGCCCAGCGCAAGGGCGGTGGGGGGGGGGAATAGCCAAGGGCTATGGCTGCAGGGGGTGCAGGTGGGGGAGGGCACTGATGTGGGGGAGAGCCCAGAGCTGAGGTGGAGACAGTTAACAATTTTTTTGCTTGGAGTGACAAAAAACCTAGAGCAGGCCCTGTCTGAAGCAAATATGTATCTGGTAAAATTATCATACAGTTGGTAAAGTTTGATCCATACTTGGAGATGCTTCCTGGGAATGCAATGCTTCAATATTTTGCCCCTTGACAAACATGAGATTCATCTAAAAGATTTCTCTACTCAGCCTAGTCAGGAGCATACAACTGCTCACATTTTCAGACAAGGGATCAATAAAAACTGGTCACAGACTGGGCAGCCCCTGCACAAAGCCTGAGAATCATCACTGTAATCTGTGAAAAGTGCATATCCACCACTATTTATTACAGAATAAAGCACATCTGGCATTAACTAGATGAAATACTGAAAACTTTTACCTTTCCTGTGAGCAGTGTCAGATCCCAAAGTTATCTTAGTTCATAGAGGCTAGTAACGATGCACATTATGCCCTATATTGTTGTCTCAAATGGTCCCAGTGCTGCTACAGAAAGTGACCAATTCATAAAGTACATGGGTTTTGACAAATGGGGGGAAAGAAAAAAACAGTTTATAGAACATGTGAAAACACTATGTGGGATAAGAGCTGCAATGTGCACGTTATTTCGTGGTGTTCTACTGGAGAGAGTTATTTGTGAGGGCCCATTTAGAAAATAATTAAAACTTTGTTTCCCATATCAGCCTTGGGTCAAGGCTCAAGCATCTTTATTACCTATACATCATTATCAACTGTTTTCTTATTCAGGTTATTACTAGAATTGTAGTTGCCGCCAGAATCTTCTGGTAAAATAATAAATAATAATAATAATAAAAAAAGTCACTCAGAGTCAAAGACTTACTGCCATTACAGGGTCTGAAACAGCTGCAATAGTGATACACTTCTGAGCCATTTTGAAATTTTATGATGAATAAAGAGCTGTTACTTATATTTCCACTTTACATCCCAATCTAAGGAACAGCACTATTTATGCCTCTCTTCACTGTATCTCAACTTGTATGCTTCTGGTATCAAATTAGCTACACCACATCACCCTAAATTGTCCCTTGGTCTATATGAATGCATTTGCCTCTAATTAAAAATAAAGGCAAAAGGGGGAAAAATACTGGTATGGAAACAAACACCGGTATGTTAAAATCAAGTAGATACGGTGTGAGGGGAGATAAGGAATTAATAAATGTATAAAAAAGAAGATGTCCAGGATCTTTTGAAATCTATAATGCTGGCCCTCGGATTTTCTCAGTCTGTAATCTGAAACCTCCTGTATTATTTCCTGGCTGAGGGACGACAAACAGAAATAAAGGACTACATCACTTTCAACAAGTCTTTCTGTGATTGCAGGCACTCAAACTGGCCTGAAATCACTGGCCTCAAATCACAGCAATCTTAGCTGAGGAGAATGATTAGGTAGTTCTAAAATTGCTGTGATGTAGCAGGACTTGCAGATCACATATTGCCCACTGAACAGCTAAAAGGTTAATAGATTTTTAGCAGTAAAAGCAAGATGCTTGATATACATTGTTTGTATGATGTCATGTGTGGCCATTTAGGATTATAACTAATGGCTATCGAGTCAGGACCCTATAAAGAACAGGGAGTGAATGATCACATAACTCTCTTCCTGTGCTAGGCTTAACTGCTTGGCTAACTCCTACCAAAAAAATAAAATTGACCGCCCTCTGTCAGCAACAGTCCTAACTTTTTACTGATATTAATAGTACTGATTTACCTTTTAAAAGTTTGAATTCAGTTATTATAGAGAATTTGTTATGCCAGTGCCTGTTAACTTAGTCTGTACATTTTTTGTAGCTCTCTCTGAAAACCCCACTTAAATGTCATGGCTTCTGTTGCACTTTACAGTTGCGGCTACTACAGTTGTGCTAGACACATAGGGTATGTGTCTACACTGCAATTTAAGCCCCATATTAGTAGAACTCGACTTAGCAGACCCTAGGTTTGTTAACTTAAGGCATGAGCCTCTACACTCATTTTGGAACCCCAGGTTAGGAACTGATGAACCATGGGTCCCAACTTGGGGCTCCAGGGTCTGCACTGTATTATGTGGCCCTGAGTCTAACCACCCATAGCCCAGACTTCATAGCGCCCTCCCAAAATGGGGCCACTCTATCCCTTTGATCATGGTGCAATGTGGGAGAACTTGATTGTCCATGAAACTTGATTGTTCAGAGGACAAAGACAGTTGGCCTGTGGGATACTTTTGGTCAACTCCCAGAGCACAAGTCCAGCGGGGCTGCATCTACATTGCAAAGCAATAGGGCTTGAACCCTGGGTTCCAGCTTGACTGAGGCTTGGACCCTTCACCCCGTGGATCCCTGGGATGCTGCGTCTGAGCCCTGGGTTAGGGCAATATGCTTGTAGATGGAAAGGGGGATAGGCTTACGCCTGAGTTCAAACCCAAATGACAATATCCACAAGTATTACTAAAGGTGAAAAAAATATAGGGGATTCTTTATGGTTTTTGATAGGAACTGGACTTGGTCTACAGATTTATTTCACCTAGCCAGTAAGATTATGTCTATACTGCAATTAAAAACCTGCGGTTGGCCCCAGCTAACTGGGGCTCACCATGCTTGGGCTGCAGAGCAGTTTAACTGCAGCGTTGATGTTTGGACTTGAGCTGTAACCCAGGATCCTGCAAGGAGGGAGGGTCCCAAAGTTCAGACTGCAGCCTGAGCTAGGAAGTCTACATCGAAATTAAACAACCCTACAGCCCAAGCCCTGGTTGCCTGAGTTCAGGGCTGGCTTCAGGCACCAGCGTAGCAAGCAGGTGCTTGAGGCGGCCAACTCAAAGGGGAGGCATTCCGTCCGGTATCGGGGGGGGACGTCTGGGTCTTTGGTGGAAATTTGGCAGCCGGTCCCTCATTCCTTCTCTTCCTCTTTGAGCTGCTGCCAAATTGCCGTGGAAGAGGAAGAGAGAGAGGACCCGCCGCTGAAGAAGCAGCTCGATTGAGCTGCCGCCAAAGTGCCACAGCTCGTCTTGTTTTGTTTTGTTTTGTTTGTTTTGCAGCTTGGGGCGGCAGAAAAGCTGGACTCGGCTCTGCCTGAGTCATCTGACATGGGCCAGCCGTGGGTTTCAAATTGCAGTATAGATATACCTTAAGTTCCTACCAACCATAGACAGATTTGAACAAGAAACAAAAAGCTCTGTATCTCATTACTGATTTCTTCAGACACCCAGTCACCTTCTCACATGATTTGAATTTAATTATTCTTTTGAAAAATTGGCTTAGGTAAAAAGATGTCTATTTTGCCAGCTGGTTTTCTGCTCTCAAATACAAAAATAGGATATTTTCAGGGAAAGAATGGGGTTCAGCATTCCTAAAATGAAAAGGAAATGAAGATACTTCTCACCATGCCCTTTCTAATTTGAAGGCACATCTCTCGTCAGTAAAACCAAATTGTAAACTGTAAAAGGCAAAAAATCGGAATCACTGCCTGAAGGAAAAAAAGTATAGTTACTAATTAACTTCTTGTAGGTTTTAATAAAACTGAACCATATTAAAATTACTTTCCTGTATGAATAAGCATGTGATGTTTCACCTAATACTTGATAATGTAATTTACATGGCAAACAAAATTTGTACAATTTATCAAAGATATAGGTAGTTACAGGCACATAGTCTTGAAGTGCGTCATATTGATGATTTCATGCAATGTGTTTTCCTGCACCTGGTGTGATCTTTTCAGGAACTCTGCTCAGAGGTGTACTGGATTTTTTTAAAGATATATGGCAACATGAATAAATATATATGACATAAGTGTTTCTGCATGTCAGTGCCTTGATAACATTTGATATCCTTTTCTTTAGTTTTCCAAATGCAGAGTGTTTCTTATAGCTAAACAAAGTGAGAACTTCAGGTAATTTTATATGAGGGCACCAGATCCCTTTCCTATGGGATGTATTCTTTACCTTTATTTTCATGCCCATATCCCCTCCACTAAATTCTTACTGGTTAAATCAGTGGATTTTCATTCTCTAGACCATTTCCTAGGAGAAAGATCAGATCTTTCTTACAAAAAATATTTTATTCTGCTGACCACTACAGACCACTGGTTCTCTATGGACTACTGTTAAAGACCACTAGGTTAAAACAACATTAAGCTTAGATCGTGATAACCTAATTATAACTATAAATGGCTTTGTTAATATAGTTTTAAACTTTTAATTGACTAGTTTACATTTTCTGTTAAAAATACCATCTCATGTGTTACCTAGTCATAAAAATGTTAACGTTCAAATATATTTTTCCTACAGTTTAATGAATATGAATATTGCACTAAGTGATTCCACAGATTGTAAATCTATGTGGTTAACTTTTAACTTTAGGATGAAAATGAAAGATTTAGGCTCAATTCATATAAAAATATTAAGAATGATGTAGTTATCGGCACAGATGTGCTATGAAGAGGGAGACTTGGGTTAAGTCCAAATTAAACTATCTAATTTTCTGATGTGACCAGGACTGGCAATATTACAGACGCTGACCACTAAACCTCTACGAAGTAAGGAAACAACTGCAGGAACACTATTTGTTTGAAACTGTCAATTGCATCACTTTCTTTGTAGCAGTGTAACACATTCACAGAGGAACACTTTTTCTGACATTTTGGTACATATATCTTCAGCTTGCCTGTCACCTATGATAATATCAGATAACAGATTTGATCCAGCACTACAAGTTTGAACCAATCATCATTTCAGTTTTTTCCCCGCTATATTTAAAATCTTCCATTTATTTTAAACTCTGTCATACTATTGCCATTTTCTTTTTTTGTCTTTATTTACTGGGATTTACAGATTAGTACTTCAGAATATATATAGATAACATGCTTACACTGTTCCAGATTTATCCCCCACTAGGTGATATGATAACTGAAAGACTATAAATCCTCTTCAAACTGAAATTAAAATTTTTAGATTAGCTTTGGATTTAATGGTTCCTTCAGTCTCTCTATGTACTTACATGTCCCCAACACCATAGCAGCTGAGAACATCCCAACTATTTAAAAATGGAAATGATCTCTCTCTCTTCTCCTTTTCTTGCCTGTAGTAAAAATATCTTAATCAGTATGTTTGCTTTTTATGTATTATAGTGGGTGCTGATAGCAACCCTGATATTTAGGATGCCTAACACTTTTCACTATAAAAGATTCACGTGTCCTTTTATTAAGAAACTGTACTACCTCCATTTTTTGCAGCAGGTCTTTGAAATTTAGCAGGGTGAAAGCCCTCTGCCAAAGAATTGCCTATTCTTTGTCCCATGTCTTTCATCTGTATTGTCAGCAAAATGTTGGCAACATGCCAAAATGAAGCAACTAATTATGAACATTCTTAAAAGACAGTCCCACGCTGGCAAAGGAGCAGCAGCACTAGCACACTGCCTTGGGAACCCAAAGAGAAAAGGGCCTCATTTGTGGTGGTGAGGAGGGAGAGCGAGCCAGGCTGGGATCTCTTTGCCTGCTTTATAGGAGCAGCATAGATTTACAGAAATTCTTTGTGTTTGCATTGCTCTGTTCTAAAACTGTCCTAATTTAAGACTCTCTAAAAACATCTGAGAAAAATTTTGGAGCTCACATAATACAGAAATATATTATAAATACCTAGTTGTGAACACCAAAACAAAATAGAAAAGCAGACCTTGCATAGGTGGGTGCATCAGCATTAAAGTCAAGAACATGGCCCTCTCTCATTTTCCTAGACATCTGCTAAAGTTTCAATCTCATCTTCTTCTTCACTTCTAGTGAGGAGGAGGAGATTATTTCCTTTCTCATTTATGCTTTAAGAGGGTCTTGAATGATGTCTGCCAAGCCATGTTTTAGAAATGTTTCTAGAAAGCCCCCGATCACAGATTTATATTATAAAAAAGAAACACACAACCCGCTTCCCACCCCAACACTTCACCCATAACTTGACCGGCTCACATGATCAACAGTTCAACATTACGCAGAAGATACTGTACTGAAAATACTGTTTTTTAATAATATTATTGAACCAGTTCTTTTCAAACATGGCATCTGTCCAAAGCACATATGGAACATTAAATATAACCATAAAATTTTATGTGCCAGATTTGACTAAGGTGCTAGGCCCTAACTTATATTTTCTGCGTTTTAATGGAAGACTAGTGCATTTCATGAAGTTACATCATAAGGATCCTGTTCTCCTAACACTTACACCCCAGACAGTTGGACTTGGAAAGTAATATTTAAGTACAAGAGCCAAGTAATTCAGTAATTATTCTTGTGTTGTGACTCTCCCAGAGATATTGGCATATACTGAGGACACTAGAGGAAGATGCATCTCTGACAAAAGGGTGGGAATCTTGGTGTTCCCATCCCCATCAATGAGCCTGCTACATATGGTCTCTCAAGGAACTGAATACTATATAGTAGCCTCCAACAATATTCTATAATATTTTAATAAGCGTTTGTACACAAATAGAGTTGTCCCTGGTGTCTGAATATATCTCAGGTTGGATTGTTTCTCTCCCACCACTTGCTCATAGCAGCCAGGGAACTAAGTGATGGCAACTGCAATACTCAATTCCGTTACACAAACACATCCTCCTTGCCAGATTCCCCTGCAGCGCTCCCGCTTCATGAAATGAGTTTAGCATTTGGTGATGTACTGTACCAGCAGTTCTTTTTCATGTGACAGAAAATTATGTCCTCTTCTCCTGGCTGAGGAGGAGCATGTGTGTGAACATGTCCTTTGAGTCCACCCCAGACCATGTGGCTGGACCACCAGCAGAGGGTAAGGAAGGAATACTATATTCAAGTAACAGCAGATCAAGAATATGAAACCACAATTTTAGTAGCAGTAGCACAGCCTTCATTTAGAAAATGTATCAGGTTCATTCCTTCAAAGTCTGTTGTTTATATAGTAAGGGACAGGGTATATGGCACCTTCACTTTCAATAGTGCTAGTATATGCTTTCCTATGTTCACATTTGCCAACAATGGTAAAATATACCATGACCTAACTTTCCTATAGGACAGTGTCTGGTTGCGCATTTTAAAGTCACCAGTTGGAACGTACCTTAGAGACTAACAAATTGTGGCACCTTAGAGACTAACCAATTTATTTGGGCATAAGCTTTTGTGGGCTATAACTCACTTCATCAGATGGGTTATAGCTCACAAAAGCTTATGTCCAAATAAATTTGTTAGTCTGTAAGGCACCACAAGGACTCCTTGATGTTTTTGCTGATACAGACTAACATGGCTATCCCTCTGAAACCAGTTGGAATGTATTCATCATGGGCTATAGAAGCAATAAGTGGCAAAATGAGAAATGCATAGATGTAATGAGTAGGAAGTGGATAAAGGCCCAATGGGATCTGTCAAACTAAGCTAATAAACCGAAAAAAATCAACCATATACCTGACCTATCACTGACTATCCGTAGAGAAGATTGCAAGGTGCGCACCACTCCAAACCATCCAACACTGCTGGTTAGAGAGATGAAGAACATGGGTGGTCATTGCCTTGTCCTCACTTGGGCCTACCTTCTCCAGATTTATTGTGGCTAGTTCACGTGTGGTAAGTGATATGAGGCTTCTTTCATCCTCTCCTGTTTGTACACCTGTGCAGAGTGTGGATACAAGCTCAGAAAACAATTAAGCACAACACCCTTCTACTGTCCTTTGGACAGAGTGAACTTTTTGCCTTTCACATAGAAAGGAATACAGCAGAGAATTCAAAAACTAGTTTAAATTGCTTGTTAATGATGAACTGTAAAGCAGGGAAAAAAAGTTGCAATAGTTCTATTTACACAATATATAGTCTGCCTCAGAGTTATGATAAAGAGTGTTTTTAAAAAAATTAAAAGTATCTTGTCCTGACTTCAGTCATTTTACTGGAGCACTTTGGTCATCATTAGAGGGGTCTGGACAGTGACCTCACAGCATGAGGCTGAAACCTGAGCTGTGCAATCCCAGTTTCTGATTGAAGAGTTACAGGATCACAGAATATCAGGGTTGGAAGGGGCCTCAAGAGGTCATCTAGTCCAACCCCCTGCTCAAAGCAGGACCAATCCCCAATTAAATCATCCCAGACAGGGCTTTGTCAAGCCAGGCCTTAAAAACCTCTAAGGAAGGGGATTCCACTACCTCCCTAGGCAACCCATTCCAGGGCTTCACCACCCTCCTAGTGAAATATTGTTTCCTAATCTCCAGTCTAGACCTCCCATACTGCAACTTGAGACCATTACTCCTTGTTCAGTCAACTAGTACCACTGACAACAGCGTAGGTCCATCCTCTTTGGAACCCCCTTTCAGGTAATTGAAAGCCGCTATCAAATCCCCCCTCTTTCTTCTCTTCTGAAGACAATAATCCCAGTTCCCTTAATCTTTCCCCATAAATCATGTGCTCCAACCCCCAAATCATTTTTGTTGCCATCCGCTGGACTCTTTCCAATCTCTCCACATCTTTCTTGTAGTGTAGTGCCCAAAACTGGACACAGTACTCCAGATGAGGCCTCACCAATGCCGAATAGAGGGGAATGATCATGTCCCTCAATCTGCAGGCAATGCTCCTACTTATACAGCCCAAAATGCCGTTAGCCTTCTTGGCAACAAGGGCACACTGTTGACACATATCCAGTTTCTTGTCCACTGTAACCCCTAGGTTCTTTTCCGCAGAACTGCTGCCTAGCTACTCGGTACGTAGTCTGTAGCAGTGCATGGGATTCTTCCGTCTTAAGTGCAGGACTCTGCACTTGTCCTTGTTGAACCTCATCAGATTTCTTTTGGTCCAATCCTCTAATTTGTCTAGGTCCCTCTGTATTCTATCCCTACCCTCCAGTGTATCTACAACTCCTCCCAGTTTAGTGTCATCTGCAAACTTGCTGAGGGTGCAAGCCACACCATCCTCCAGATCATTAATGAAGATATTGAACAAAACTGGCCCCAGGACCGACTCTTGGGCCATTCCGCTTGATATCAGCTGCCAACTAGACATGGAGCCATTGATCACTACCCGTTGAGCCCGATGATCTAGCCAGCTTTCTATCCACCTTATAGTCCATTTATACAGCCCATACTTCAACTTGCTGGCAAGAATACTGTGGGAGACCATATCAAAAGCTTTGCTAAAATCAAGAAATAACGTGTCCACTGCTTTTCCCTCATCCACAGAGCCAGTTATTTCATCACAGAAGGCAATTAGGTTAGTCAGGCATGACTTGCCCTTGGTGAATCCATGCTGACTGTTCCTGATCACTTTCCTCTCCTTGAAGTGCTCAGTCAAGCTTCATAATCTCACTCTCTACAACTAAACAGTCCCTAATCTTTCAATGTAGGATTGTTTTTAGCTCCTCCTGCCAGTTTCCTTACCCACAAAAAATGAGATTGCCCACTAATGGCTACGTGAGGCTGGGTGACATGTGCTCTTGCACCTGAGCTAGGTGTTAAAGCTGAGGAAACTGAGCCAGCAGATCTGTGGTAATAGATCTCTGTTCACTTTCTTCTGTTGCCTAGTGCCCCGTTGCACTAGTCTGCCACCCTCCTGTGGGGTAATACTAATTTAGGAAATCTAAGACTCAAGAATCCTAATCCCACACTTTGGGGCCAGGGCAGTTGCACCTCACACTTCAGCCCCAAGCTGTGTGAAATCACCACCTAGGTCTTCTGGAAGATTACCAAAGTCCTCCAGTAAATATAGGAAAAGATAGGAACAGATATATTCTCATGTAGAAAAACAAACTAAGTGGGAAAAAAACATTGGGAGGCCATTTTTACATATTCTAAAGGAGCAATAAGAGAGCCAAAAGATGTTTCTGCTTGGCAGTTCACCTTTACAATCAGAGAAGATGTCTTCCTGAATGCTACACATTTTTCTCTTGGATTACTGCAGATAAGTACTGATATGCTGCACAAGATATTGGGTTAAATATACAATAGTAGATACCCTGCTGATAAGGGAAGCTTTTCTTTTAGTTCAGTAGCATAGGTTTTACAGTACTAGCAATAATAGAGACCTGAGATCTACTCAGACCAATTACTTTTCACCTTAAAATGTTTTGTAAATCAATATGTGCTGCTATTTATTTAGAAAGGTGTGTGACAAGTTCTCAAGTTCTATCTGCTGTAGAAAACAATGACAATTCAGGTGGCATATGGGTGTTATGCATTTCAAAACTAGCATAGGAATCAGATAAGGCCATTGCTATGGAAACTACACTTTTGTACTGAAGACTGAAGTAAACAGGTACATAAAACTTGTATAAGTTGTCACTATGTAAGTTACTGCTACCCTGGAGCTGCAATAATTTACTCTCTTTAAAATAGTTAAATTTAGCCATAAAGTATTAGTATCTCCCCATATACCTTTATTTCACTAAGATGACAATCTTCCTCTTGCCTCCTACAGTGCATAAAGGTGAGCTGATCATTTACCTTAAAAGGTCCGATGAACTTTTCAGAAGAATAATTTATGCTATTAGGGCTCTAACCAGCAGAATATATTCACAGCCTCATGGCTCATACACAACCCAGAAAGCCAGATACATGAGCGGACTTTAAGTGGGGAAAGGCTGATATACTGTGTACAGTTGGAAAGGCTGGGGAAATTGTTCCACATCTGGGAAGTGCAGAGATGCTTGGGAGTGCAAAGTTTCTATAAATGAGCTCCCTGTGTGCCATAGCTCCTTCCACAGTAGAAGTAATTTTCTTGCATAGACCATCAATGGCTGGGGTATGGGTCTAGGACAGGGAGAATACAGCTGGCTCCTGGGCTGCATCCTCTTTTTAATTTTTTGTTTGTTTGTGTGTTTTTAAAGGTGGTGGTGGGGGGCTATATATTGTGGAGCAGGGTGGATAAAAATCAATTATTTAAAAAAAATATGTTTTTGATTTAAATCAGGTTTTTTCCTCAATTTTTTTTAAAAAGTCTATCTAAAGATAGTTTTAATTAAGATACATTATAGCTCAAAGATATCTCATCATGGAATAGGGATTATACATTCTAATTCTATAGTATGAGACAATATATTCATGTATGTTTAAGAAAAGTTTTGTAAATGATCTCCAATAGTTCATGGATTAGAGACCCAATCTTACTGGGTTCCAGGGGCTTCTGTATAGATTATTGAGGTTAATCCTTCTCTCTACCCAATGGGACTCAGTGCTCAGTCTAGAAGATACCTACCATCAGAGATGCTTTGTTTTGCAGTTCTCAAACTGTGGATTTGTCTCTCCAGAGGTAACATGCTTGCTAACAACAAAAAATGTTTTGAAATAAATGAATAAATAATATATAGAAGTGAGAAATAACAGACCTCAACCCTATTGTCCCCCTGCAAATTTGTGTACACACAGTCAAGCCCTTACCTCTCTCTAAAAGTGCAAAATTTCAAAAAGTTCAGGGAATAGAAAATTGTTGGGGGCAGAATAGATCTGGACAAGGAGAAGAAGTCTGGAGATAAATGGGAGAAAGGAGGGACAGGCAGTAGAAACAAAAGTAAAACTGTTTGAGTGGCATATTCCAGAAGTCTTGAGGTCTTTCTGAGTGTAGCCTTCATTGATCTGAGATCTACCATACCATTCTCTCACTAGAAGGGAAAACCTATAATGGCAGCAGGCCATAAAAGAGACCCAGTTTGGGAATATTTTAATGAAGTTCCTCTACCTGTGGGTAAGACTGGCATGCGTGTAAAATGCAAACAGTGCAACAAAGAAATGCAAGGCCTGGTCGCCCGAATGAAATATCATGAGAAGTGTTCCTTCTCAGGAGAAAGGTGTGTTGAAGATGATGAAAGGAACATGTCTGAACATGCAGGATCTTCAGGTCGGTAACAACCAACAAGAATGCACTTTTATGTAGAAATCCATGATTAAATCGAGTCTTCCCGACTAGGGATTTAAATCAAATCCATCCTGTTGTGGAGTGAGGATATTTGCCTACTTTCACACTATTCACCATTTGGGATGGGGATGAACAGAATATTTGGTCCAATGAGTCCCTTCTCTTTTCACTAGCTAAGCTTCAAAATGCAACTGTCAGACCTATAATGCAGCACTTTTTTATTTTTATTTTTTAAACTCTTCTTACTTATGTACATGGTGCTCAGACATACACAATGATGGAAAGCCATTGATAGGCAGAGAAAGAAAGCAAAGGTAATTTTCAGTTCAGAATGTGCAACTCCTTCATTTTTTCTTCCCCAACTTGGCGTTAACTAACCCACCAGAGAAGAACCAAGCCCCATGTTAGGACATAACTGGTTGAATTGAGCATATTTGGTGGATCCCCCAACACCATTTCCATTTGTGTCTGTGATGGGGGTGGGGGAATGAGGAATGAGAGGTAGGCTTCGGTGACAGCATTATGTCATGTCAGAAGGGTAAGCATCAATGTACAGATTGGGTAGTAAAAAAAATTACTGCAGATCAGAGGCTAAAGGGGAATAAAGCTCTCATAAATGTGTCTATCAGTTCATGTTCAGTGATGTGTCATTTGATTGGATAAACACAGAGTTCTTTTTTAAATTAAAAAAATCAGCTCACACAAGGAAAAAATCTGACAAATGTTTAGATAAAATTATATTTTATGTATGGGGAAAAATGTGAGTCAATGTATTATACAATTGCCGGTTATGACTCCACAGTTAACTATGAGTTCTGTTTTGTACTCAAAGCAGGGATTTGACCTCTTTGTTTTGCATGGTACAGCATATTGCCCCCAAATTTACAGCACTTGCTCTGAATATAGAATGAATTTTCTTCAAATTTAAAAGTAAATCTGTTATTTAGTTTCTGGTTCAACATAAATTAAAAACTGGGTCCTTAATGGCATTTAGCATCTTTGTCAGCCTTTTTTTGGGACCTTAATGATCTTAAAAATAAAATAATGCAAACATTTAAAAACATTGTCCGTATTGTTAATTTTAATTGAACTCTTGTGCTAAGACTATATTTGACGAGATTAGTTTGTCATTAAGCAAAGTTATTAAATATTGGTTTATCTGTTATAATTACATAAGCTACAGACAGGCTCAGATAACTTATATGGGTCACTGTGACATCAGCAGTAATTCAACCAATTATCACCTTTCCTCTCCAGGTAACTGGCACTCAACAGTGCTATTGGTTGTAATGACTCAGTGGTATGAGAGCTGACACACATCAAGACTTCTCATTTGTAGATTACCTTGCCCAACTGACATTGCTCTACAGAAGGTCTGTGGCTGCATGGTAGCTATCACATTAGTGCTTGAAAGGGTCTCCCTTAGTTCCACTGCACTTCACACTGCTGGGGAAAATCAGGCAGGAGCTCAGGAAGAACTTGGGACTCAGGGACTGGGCTCTCCCACTTCACAGAGCACCGGTCTCACCAACACAACCTTCTAAATCAGTAAGTCAATTACAATTTCAGGGTCAGATTCACTAGACTGTTTTGGCTGTTTTGCACTGCTCTGATGATGGAAAATAGTTGTAAATTTATTTTAGCTGGCCCATACATGCTGGTTGCTTTGGTGTACCAGAGAATCTGGCCTTAAAAGTAAATCATTTTTTGAAAAAATTTGAAGGTTGATATTCCGTATCTTCAAATCTTTAAAACTGTCAGAAGGTAGCTTTCTCCTTGGGTTTCTCATTTAGTGCCCATGTGTGACAATTTTAAAAAGCCAAGAAAATTCCAAGAAAAACACCCATGTTAAGGTGGAGTAAATGTTGAGAGTATGTATCAGTTAACTAAGGGCAAAAACATTACAATAATCTTGTGTCCCAAAACGAAGCAGCATAAACCCATAAAATTCCTTGAGAGGAAAAATATATGAAAAAACCCCTACTGTGTCTTCAAAAAAAAATCAACCTCATCTAATCTGGGACCACAAGCATCAAAATATTTTAGTCTTAATTATGGTTGTTACATGGCACTGCTATAGGGTAAATTACTATTACTACTATTGGTGGTAGCAGGCGATACAACTCCTCTGTGGTTCCTCTCTTGTGCTGATGGGGAATGACATTTCTACAAATCTCAAAGGAGATCAGCACACTTCCCCTGCATGTCCAGAAGGTTCTGTTGGCCAGCACATGGTATTGGTGAAGCCACAGCTCCCTCTGCCAGACCACCTTATACTTGCTTGCATGGAGAGGAAGAGCTAGCACGCAGCTCTGGCTCTTCCCAGAATGCCTGGAGCCATGATAAAAGCAGTGCTAATGTGACAAGAAAGGAAGGCTGCATCTTGCTTCCCTCTGCTCTCCAACATGACTGCGTTAGACCAGGATACAATCTGAGCCATAAGGAGCACGTATTTCTTAACACACCACCTCTTCCATTTCTTTAACTGGTGTTCAACAGCTGGTATAAAATGTGGTGCCTACTTTGGAAGTATTTGTGCAGAAAGGAAACTAAAATGATTGACAGTAAATTCTTACTTATATAGCAAAGACTAATTTGCATTTTATGCTGTTTCAGCAGTCTGACTGTTTTCTTCAAAATCACTGGCTCAGTGGCACCATATGGAGCATGTTGAACTTAAGATACCAAGAATGTGTCCAAGATATATCTCACTCCAGTGTGTTAAAACATTCCACCCTGCAGCTGCCATTATAAAAATATAACTCATACTCTAAAGTTTAAAGAAAAACAGTGTAACTTACTATGCTTACAAAAACACAAGAATTCTTCATTTCCAAGTAACCGTCACTAGATTCTACTGAAGAATAACTCTCAGTTAATACTCAGCATTGCTTTTTAAAAACATTTGATGTTTGATTGCTAATAAGCCACACTAGAAGGAACTATTCCAAAAGGTAAGTATCACATCTTATGGATTTGATTTAATTTGGCATCTACAGTTATATATGGAACCATGGATAAAATCAATTCAATTGTATTAGTTTGTAAGAGGAGTACAGGATGTTTTCTTTTTACATTTGGGAACTCTGCATATACAGTCTCTCTCTCTTGTTCATTATCCTCAACAAGCACTTACTGCAAGAAGGTTACCAGTTTATCATCACACGCCAACTACTTTCTTTACTTTTTCTGCTAGCAGACAGTAAACTGGAATTTGTTCAAAGCTTACATAGGTGCTGGTGGTATGCGGCATGCTCCTAGTGAACCTCAACGTACGTCTGGAGCACATGGAATATTCAAAACCATTTGTAACCCACACCTAAATTCTCTGAGTGCTCTGGATCTGCCCTCTTGTAGTATTCAGCCACAGGCTGCAGTTAGAGACTGACCACTCAGGTAAGATTTTTAGAAGTAGCTGGATGCCCATATGTACTGAGCTGGGCGCTGCTCATTTAATCATGTCAGCAGTAATGTGTGTGATACAAGTTAAACCATTAGGGCCAAGATCCCCAAAGATATTTAAGCGACTAACTCCCATTGATTTCAGGAGCAGTTAGGTGCCTAAATACCTTTGCAGATCTGGGCCTAAGGCACCAGACACTCATTGGTTGCTCTGCCCTCTACACAGCTAAAGTGCTCACTCCAAACCAATTAAATATCCTATCCTTTCTCCCTGAACAAATAATCAGGAGAGCAAGGGTGAGAGAAAGTGAGCACACAAGCAGTTTTCAAGGGGCTCCAGGCTTGGTTATTTGAGAGAGGAAGCCAATTAGACTGGCCAGGTATAGGACAGGGGAGGACTAAGAAAAAGCCTTAGGGAAGGTGCTTGCCAATACTGGGTGGAAGCTGTAGCAATCTTTGGCTGTAGCACAACACCCAACCATTCTAGTACATGTTGAGCCAAGTAAGGGAAAGGAGAACAAAACTTTTCCTGGCTCACAGATGCTCTTCACACAGGGTCTACAAGCCAAGGAGGAACTTCCTTGACTTCATCATGACACAGGTAGACTAGCAACACAGGCTCATTCAAGAAGTCATCATGCACCTTATATAGTGAGATAAGGGATGACCTGGAGAAAGCAACAAACAGGAGTGCCACCTTTTCTCTCCCAGTCAGAGTTATCACTGCCCTGGGCTCAGTTACCATGGAGTCCTTCCAGGGGACCATAGTGGTCACTGGCATTAGCTAATCTGCTGTCTAGTACAGCCTGGAAGATTTCCTTAAGGCAATGGTGAGAAAGGGTTACATAGTATATAACATTCCTATAGTGAGAAACAGACAACTTGAAACCTGCAAAGATTCTATGATGCAGCTCCTGTTCCTTCTGTGATAATCACAGTGGAAGGCACATACATAATAGAAAGAGGGTCAGACCCGAGCAGCAGTAATTGACTTTCTCCCCAGGAAGTGAGTGTATCACTTCTGCAATTCTCCGAAGTACCAAGGCTCAGTAAATTAAGATCCTATGTTTGGCTCTGAATCTAAATATCCTACATAATAGTGAGACAAGGTGGGTGAGAAAATGTGTTTTATTGGACGAACGTTTGTTGGTGAGTGAGAGAAGCTTTCAAGAGATATGACCTCACTCACCTTGTGTCTCTAACATTCTGGGACTGACACGGCTACAACTACACTGCATACTGTATAAGAGTGTCACATAGTGCCAGCCACACTAGTTGCACTACTTACACTGATGGGTTAAGTTTAAGTACACTGCTAGTTCTAAAATAGGGAATGTATCAATACCAGAATCTCATTTTGATGCAAATGAAATGTACTGCCAGACAAATTATTTTAAAATATTTTGTTTGCTTAAGAAAGGCTCTGGGGCTACATGTGCCTCTGTGTGCATCACAAAGGGACTCAAACTTACATGCACCTGAGATTCAGTCTCATAATGAACAACACTTGCTATTTATAGAGCACATTAAATTTTCCAAGTGCTGTAAAAACATTACCCATCCCTCCCAACACCCTGTATGATTGTGATGTATTATTATTCCCATTTCACATGAGGAAATTTGGGAGGAGAGAGGTTAAGTGATGTGCCCAAGGCAGAGAAAATATTCATTCTCACAAGATTTTACAGATCCAAACTCTATAGTCAGTCCATTTCAGTACAGTGTAATCACATGTGTACCAAGGGAGGAGTGAGATGTGAAGCCTGGCCACTAGAATAACACATACCTTTTCTCCGTGTGAAAGATTTTATGGTGTCTCCTCAAGACTCTGACTGTTTGACTACATTCAGCATACACACCTTATCTGGGTTTATTCTTCTGGAGGTTGTGGTGTGCCAGCTTCACCAGAATCCATGGAGGCTTGAGAAAGGCCCATCAACAACAGGAGCCAAAAACCCAGCTACTGCTGAGAACACTAATCTCCTGATCTCATGCAACTGTGACTGCAATCTAGACAACTTCACTCAACGCATTAGCCAGCTCCCACTGAAGTCGATAGGATTCTTTCCATTTACTTTAATAGGAGTTGGACTGGGGTCTAAATTATTACACAGCTTTAACTTCTTTTCTGTCCCAACCTGAGCATGTTCCTTATACTGACCTCATCCTGCAGAGCAGTTCAGTGTGGCATTTACTTCCAAAGAAACCAACACAGGGAGAAAGGAACGAATGGAAGAACAACAATCAAGGTATCATCTTTGTGCTACGGCAGCCCCAATATTTTCATACAGAGGCCTTGTGGGAACCAGCAAAATGTTCTTCAATGTGACTTGGGGGGAAAGAACCAAAATATGCTATCTTTGGGTATACCAACATTACTCTGAGCAAGAAGGATACTTTCATGGTACTGTTTCTTCCTTGTTGTGGAGCAAGGTATGTGGGAGAGAGAGTAAAGAACCCTGGGAAGTAAGTCCTCTCCTTCCCCCATTTTTACACCAGCTTCCTTTTAGAAGTCCCTAATCATACATAAAGCTCCAGGCAGGCATTTCCCTAAGCCTACAAGGAGCTACTATAAAAGTCAGTAGATATAAATGGATGGCAAATGCCAATCTACCATTTCCCCAAGAAGACACTTTCTTTGGTGAAGAGTCTTCCTAATCCTCCCACAATGGTACCATCTTTCTTTGAGATGGGGTAAGAATTTTCTCTCAAGAGTCATTTAGGAGACTCTATTAAATGCCTCCAAAGGAGTGAAATTGAGGATGAAACCAGTGGCATCACAAACAGTTGTCCAATTCTAATTTAAAAAAAAATTCTATAGAAAGTCATAATAGAACATAAATTGTGATGAGAACAACTCTGATTACATAGCTATGAGTTCTCCATTCTTGAGAGAAAAATAATTGCAAAAGGAACCTAGGAACTGCCCATTTTGGAGTAGACTAGTGATCTATCTACTCCAGCATCCTGTCTGATAGTTCAGCAACAGATTCTTCAGAGGAAATTGTAAGAAACCCATATTGGACAATTACAGAATAGTCTGCTCATATGAGATGTTTCTCCAATTGTCATCAGATGGTGGCTGGCTTATGCCCTGAAGAATGAGAGTTTATATTCCTTAACTGTGGATGTTCTCATTATCCATCTAAATGTCCAATCCTCTCCATCCATCCAGCATATAGAATTATCATACCAATAAAATTATATAGTCTAAAATGGAAAACAGGTTTTTTTTAATTTGCATGATGAAATTACACAGTTTTAAAAAATAAAACAAAAACAAATTATGTATCTTCTATTTCTGCTGCAATTTGTTATTTTAAAAAAATAGTGAGGGGAAGGAATGTCTGCATAATTTACTCCTGAATTAAGCACCTTCCTGGGATGATGATATCCCTGTATAACCTATTACACATTCCTTTCTCACTCTGGATCCATCTAAATGCCTTCTGAAGTAACCAATGTTTCTGCTCATTTATGGTGCAGAATTCCCCATGGTGTACTTTTAGGTTAGAAATAACAAGGAGAATAAAATCTTATTTAAGAATAGTAGAGGTGAAGGTTGATTAAAAAGAGGTAATTGACATTTATATCCTGACAAAAATAGCTCCAGAAGAGAAAGTAGAAATTGAATAGGTAGGGTGTGAATTAAGATTGTGCTATCAGGAAGAAAAACCTGTAATACTTTATATTATTTACCATGAGTGTGAAGATTACTTATTTTGGTTTGTCATTTCCATTATGGCCTAGAAAGAATTCCAGGGATACAGTTGTAGGAAGCTAGCACAGAATGCTATAATCTTAATTTGAATTTAACTTAAATGAAACAGAGCTATATCTCAGTTTGACACACACTCCATTTCCTGCTTCAAATATTTTGCTTTAAATGTGTTAGGGACTGAGAGAGTATGGAATCCACACCTTAATGTATCTGGGGAGTTAACGCTCACTAAAATGAATGGTGGTATATGTGTATTTGTTATGTTTTGGTAGATCATGTCTACACAGAATTCCAAGTGAGTGTAATGACATACAGATATTATGTTAAATTAATAGCGAAGTGATGCAACTATAGTGTAGCTATTCCCCCACTGCAGCTTTCAGATGATGTTAGTATTTGATCAAATAATTGCGTGGAAAAGCCAAAATCTGACACCAACCCCAAAAATATGCAATTAGGGATGTACGTTCACAAAGCTGTAGATTTATACCTGCCATACGGATGCTGTTCAGATTTTCCCCATCCCATTTTCCAACAACTAATTTCCTAATGTTGTGGTGGCGTTTTGAGAAAGGTTGTCAAGACCACTTTCTCAGCTGTTCATATATTTTATGAACAAGAGAGCTTGCTTATGTTGCGCTGTGCCATGAAGGCTTCCTTTGAATCCCCTTTATATGGTTAAAAATACAATTGGTAGATTGGGCTAATAGCAATGCACTGTTATGCAATTCTAGTTAACCTCAGAATTCCAGTATAGACTTTAGTCCTTGGACCATGGTTTAGCAGAAGTCAATGCATAGTTCTTAAACAATACATTGTCTTACAGAAAGGGAAAAAATGGATGAATCTCTATGTTATTCATAAGGCCTCTTGGGCAGTCCTTATGAAACAGCCTCAGTATTGTCACTGGTAGTTTAGGTTTCTTCCTACTGACAGCAGATTACATAAAAAGAAGTGGGGAGAGAGAGAGAACATTAGTGGGAGATGCGGGCTGCCCAGGATTTGCTCTCCCTCTCTGTACAGATTCAAAAAATGAAAGAGTTGTTGCTGGGTTTAGAATCTATATGTGCAACCCTCTTCACTGGGGTAGCATATTCTATGATCTCTATGTAGAAATTGAGACAGAGTATATGGGTGGTGGATTGAGGGGGCAGGGGAGAGAGGAGTTGGGTGTGTGGTTTTAGAGAAATGAGACTACATGATGGTATGCGAATATATGATATATAATAAAGAAATTGTCACCTGTACTTCTGAAACATTGAAGTAAGCTTCAAGGTTATTTCCCAAAAAGCAAGGTATATTCCTTACACAAGTTATGAAAACCCGAACAGCCTTAGTCATCTGCTTCCAACATATTTCCGTACAATTAGAAATATGCAGAACAAGTACCTATTTCCCTCAAGTAAAGCAGATATTAAAAATAACTTTCCATAACATTTAAATTGGAATAGAATGGCTGCACTTATGCTTGTTTCAAACCTGCTGCCTATTAATTTCATTGGATGACCTCTGATTCTTGTGTTATGTGAAGGGGTAAATAACACTTTTTCCACACCATTCATAACTTTATAGCTCTCTGTCATATCCTCCACCTCAGCCATCTCTTTTCTATGCTAAACAGTCCCAGTCTTTTTAATCTCTCCTTATATGGAAGTTGTTTCATACTACTAACAATTTTTGTTACCCTTCTCTGTACTTTTTCCAATTCTAATATATCTTTTTCTGATGTGGGGTGACCAGAACTGCACGCAATATTCAAGATTTGGAAGTACCACAGATTTATATAGTGGCGTTGTGTTATTTTCTGTCGTCTTATCTTTCTTTTCCTAATGGCTCCCAACATTCTCCTAGTTTTTTTGACTGCCACTGCACATTGAGCAGATGTTTTCAGAGAACTATCCACAATGACTCCGAGATCTCTTTCTGGAGTGCCAACAGCTAACTTAGACTCCATCATTTTGAATGTATTGTGGGGATTATGTTTTCCAGTATGCATTACTTTGCACTTATCAACACTGAAATTCGTCTCCCATTTTGTTGCCCAGTCACCCAGTTTTGTGAGATCCCTTTGTAACTCTCTGCAATCAGCTTTGAACATAACTATCTTGAATAATTTTGCATCGCTTTTACACTTTGCCAGTTCACTGTTTACCCTTTTTCTAGATCATTTATGAACAGGGCTCATCAAATTAATGGTCCATTTTGGCCAATTTCAGTCAAAGGATTTTAAAAATCCTAAATTTCATTATTTCAGCTATTTAAATCTGAAATTTCACAGTGTTGTAATTGTAGGGGTCCTAACACAAAAAGGAGTTGTGGGTAGGTTGCAAGGTTGTTGTAGGAGGGGCTGAGGGTTGCAGGACTGCTACCCTTACTTCTGCACTGCTGCTGACGGTGGCATTGCCTTCAGAGCTGGGCAGCTGGGGAGCAGTGGCTGCTGGCTGGGATCCCAGCTCTGAAGGAAGAGCTGCTGCCAGCAGCAGCGCAGAAGTAAGGATGGCATGGTATAGTATCGCCACCATTACTCTACACTTCTGCTGCTGGAGTGCTGCCTTCAGAGCTGGGCGTTTGGCCAACAACTGCTGTTCTCTGGCTGCCCAGCTCTGAAGGCAGAGTAGAAGTAAGCAATACCACAACCCCACTAAAATAACCTTGTGACCCCCCTGCAACTTCCTTTTGGGTCAGGACCCCCATTTGAGAAACTCTGGTCTCCCCCATGAAATCTATATAATATAGGGTAAAAGCACACAAAACAGCAGATTTCATGGGGGGAGACCAGATTTCACGGTTCATGATGTATTTTTCATGGCTGTGAATTTGGTAGGGCCCTATTTATGAATATGTTGAACAACACAGGTCCCAGTACAGATCCTTGGGGGAATCCCACTATTTACCTTTCTTTATTGTAAAAACTGACCATTTATTCCTACCCTGTGTGTCATATTTTTCCTGTCACTATAGCAACTGTGTGCTTCACAAACAATAATAAACTGAACTTAATAGCCTTCTGAGGTGAGATGCTATTATTATCCTTATTTTACAGTTGAGAAACTGAGGCACACAGCAAATACCACCAAAACTGTCAAAGGAGTCCAATAATTTTGGGTGTTCAAATTGGGATGTCTAATGCCTGACAACTTTCTAGAATACTTATAAAGTGCTATAAAATGCTATTTTCAAAGCACAGCTCCAACTTACTTCAGTTGCAGCTGTGAATGCTCAGCACTCATATAAAGCAGGCTCCAGGTGTCTCACACTGGGCACCCAGACAATGAGGATCACACAATTACAAGCACCTGCGATAATTCTGCTTTAAGTGACTTGTCCAAAATCACATTCAACTTTGTGGCAAAGGCAGGAATAGAATTCAGTTCTCAAGACTGACATTCAACTTCCTTACAAGACCATTTTTTATTTTCCAGCAGTCCCTAATCTCATTCACTACACATCTTCCAACTTCTGCAACAACTGAGGCAGGGGTCCTACAGACAACAGCCTCATTCCTGGAACAACCCTGATTAATTTCCTGAACTCTGTACATTGAATGAGGCAGGGTTTCTGTGGAAAAAAATAGTATGTGACCATGTAACTGAAGACTCTATATATTGTGTCTTTTATTTTTTACACAACTTATGTAATATGAAGCAACCACACATACACAATGGGGTCTAAATAATCTTGTTGACTAACTATATGCAACATGCAAGCCTAGCTAATATGTACATTTCTGCCCTGGTAGGGTTCTGGCGGTTTCTAGAACATAGAAGAGAGAGAGAAGGGCAATAGACAGATCAGAAACTATTTAAAGAGATACTCCCCAATTCCTATAGACTACAAATTAAGGTTGCAGGGCAACCTTAATTCTGGCATTTCCTATCTTCTGAGTGCTTGACCTTTAAACCTTACTGTCCTTTTAACCTCATGTTTGTGTGTGCAATTTCTTAAATTAAAAGAAAACGGAAAAAACAAATTCCGCCATCTGGAACCATGGGTCATCAGCAGAGTCAGAACCTTTGGATCCACAGCACAGATCTCTCTATCACGTGAGCTAATGAAGCAAGTCGTAGCATTAGCAGGGAGTGTTCTCTACTAGTTACAGATTCTTTTGCCACTGTCCCTCCCCAATTATGTCCCACCCCATACTTGTTGTTTAGACCCAGGTTTACAATCAGAGGAAGTATCAGCACATAATGATTAGAAAACTGCAAACTGTTCTTGAAAAGCCTCACAGTCACTTGTGTACAAGAACTCTACAACTACATGTGGACTTTATCAGCATCGAACAATACAGCATCGAACAATATTCTACTAACTGTCTATATTTCTGTATAGACCAATGCCACACCACAGTTCTTATCTCTGTGTTCTTACCTTGATATAATACAAATCCTAAAAACTGAGCCATAGCCTGGCCCCCACTACATTCTCTTTGCCCACTGTGAGGGAACCCTACAGTGGCTAAACTCACCCTGGCATAAGGAATAAGGCAGAGGAAAAGAACATAGCTGTAGTCTTCTTGGTTGGCCTTACAGTCCCTGGCAAACCCTAGTTATGTTGAAGGCTAAATCTATCCTTGGCCAGCCCTAGTATTGCGGAGCTACAGGACAAACTTCAGCTGCAGCTGAGTACTGAACCCTGCATTTATACCCATGTACTTTGCATGTGGAGTTATCTGCAAATATTTGTGAAATACAAACAGATGAGCTTTTGTAAACATTTCCAGTTTCTTCTCTGTTGCTTCATATTAATTATACCATTTAGTTTTATTAGTATTCTTACTGATCACAGCTGTTTTATGATGTCAGTGCCCTGCTTTTTGTCTACTGCATATGCTTTACCTTTAGTAAGTCCTCTAAGATAAACATTAAAATAATAAATTAAAAAATAAGAGCCAAATTCCGCATGTCTTATACCTTCTGCTAACAGAGTTTGGGCTAAAATAGATCCAGTATGGAGGCAGCATTTCTAGAAGTCAGAGAAGGGGAAAGAACCAGAAATCCGTAAGTAGGCTTGTTCCTAACTCTGTTACTAACTTGCTACATGACCTTGGGCTCAATTTGTCCATTTGTAAAAGAGGGACAATAATACACCACTACCCCATTGGCGTAATCTGAGGTTTAATGTTTGTAAAGTGTTCCGAGATGATCTGAAAAGTGCTACACAGTGCAAAGTATTATCATCATTACTAAAAGAGAAGTCATTGAGTTACAATGGAATCTGCCTTCTCCTCTAGAATAACCCTTCCATCTTGTACTACACTTAATAGTACACTGACTTCTTTTTTCCTGATCTCAGAAGTACCTAAAACCTGGACAGCTTAATGAAGGATCTGCCTCCTCCTGTCAGAGAGACTACCGTAAAATGTCATTACTTTAAGAAGCAAAGCTTGCTATAAAGTGTAGTCTCCTTTTTTATATGCCCATTCGTTTTCGACATGGGGGAAAAACATATTTGAGGTAAGATTCCCAAATTATTTGAATAGCTAATGATTAATTAAAAGCAGCCCTAAATATCAACTTAAATATTAGGCTCTCAATTTTTCTTTCATTCATAATATACTAGGTAAATTATACTAAAATAATGACTTGCTTGTTCCTCCTGAATATGTACTGCAGCAGCTGAGACAATGTAGATAAACAGGAAGATTAATTGAAGCAGAGTGAATCACATCGAAATATGTTGCTGTATAAGGTATGATTAACTCCACAGTGATTGAGATAATTTCAAATAACAGGGCTTTTATCAATGATGGCTGCAAGGCTGGGAAATGATTTAAAAGCATTTCATCTTAAGACAGCCACTGCAGTTCACAAAAAAAAAAAAAAAAAAAAGAGGTGGGAGAGGGGAAGAGGGGTGGCTGGAGAGAAGCAGATTCAGTGTCTGCAGCTGAAATAGCCTTGGGCTATTTCAGAATCCTTCCCAAAGCATATCTTTACAACACGTCATTGACATTATAAATCTTGTGCTATAGAACACCTAATTTTTCTGTGGAACACAATTTATTAGATACTGAGACACTGAGGAAGAGGTTAATTCTGTGAATTTAGCAGTAATGTGATGATGTCATAGCTCTTATAATTGAAAAGTCAGTATCTTCACCAGAAAATCAGTGTCAAAATTCTGCAAATAAACAAAGAGTTTTTGTAAAAAAATAAATAAATAAATAAAAATGTTCTTGCTCTATTGAAAATTACCTTCTTTAAATGTCTGTCCATTCTCCCCCCTCCCATTCCACTCCTCGTTACAGATTTCATAAAAATCAAAATCCAGCCTTTAGAACACAGAATGCTATTTGCTTAGAGCATCAGAAGAACAAACCCTGGTGTCTATAGACCTTAAATGTCTGTTTCTGTTAGACTGAAAGAAAAGATGAGATGTATTCTTACAAAGGTTTTCCCTGTTTGTGTTTAATAAGAATACAGACCAGAGAGTTAAGAGATCTGGGTGCTATTCTTAGCTCTGCCACAGATTATCGTGTGAACTTGGGCAAGCCTGAATTTTTTTCTGATTCATTCCCCGCCCCATCTATAAAGCGAAGATAATAATACTTAACTTCATCCAGGGAGTAGGTGTTGGTAAAGTACTTTGAGATCCTTTGATTATGGAAGGCATTGTGAAATGCAAAGTATTGGCCTGATGTAATTGTAAATTCAAAGCTGAAATTAAGATGTTAGCATTGCTGAAAATTTCCTTCAAGATGAATCAATTTATCAAGTGAATTTAGAGACAGATTACCAACATTCAACATATATAGGAGCAGTCCTACCAAACAAAATAAAGACAAAAAAATCTCTCTTTCTCCATACACTATACTAGTGTCATACCAAAATGAGGTTTCACTGAGGTATCCAGCTTTATTCCAGATACAATTCTAATAGTTGGCTTCAGCTAAACCATCTGAAATACTGATATGACTCCAACTAGTTAGGAAGAGGAAATGCTTGTACCTGTGATGTTTATGGCATGACCAACCACTCTCTATTTTCCTCTCCTCTCTTATAGGCCCACCATGATTTAGAAGAGGAGAAGAAATTGATGTGGCTCTGTTCCCTTCTCATCTTTTATCATAGCTTCAACTACATTTTCCTTCCTCCATACGGCCAGTTTATGTCAGAACCTCTCACCAGCAACTGCTTACACCAACCACTTCCTAGTATCAAACACTCCTAAGGCCAAGGAATGAACACAGGAAGCCTGGAATATCATATCTTTAAAATGCACCTACTAGCATTTAGTCTCGTCTCAGTTAAACTTGTGTAAATCCAGAGTAACTCCGCTGAAGATAACTGAACTATTCTGGATTTACATTAGTGTAATCAAAACATGGGCCAACATTAAAGAACCTAGTTTAGACGCTGGACTGCAGTTTGACTCAAATATTCAATGCATTTTACACAGAAATGTGTACAAAATGCAAAGTTGTATACAACATAATACAATATCGCAAGTAATAAAAATAGATGGCAGGATCTATTTAGACTGCAAAACAAAGTATTTACATCCATTCTTCTAGTTAAAACAAGCACAAAGAATCAGCAAATCAGCTTTTAGTGCACAAAAGCAAGTTCAAAGTTAGGACAACTGCAACCATTATCAGTGCTTTTAGATTTAAGGCTTTTCCTTGTCATTGAAAAAGGAGTAACAAGAGAAGGTACAACATAAACACACATTAAACAAGATGGACAGTATCAAAATAAATAGCAGATTCACTGAATAATACACTTTCCAATATGCCAGCTGTACAAACTGCATCCAAATAGTATCTTTTTGTGATGATTTTTATGTTTTTATTTGATACTTTATAAGATTTGCAAACATTTTAATTTAAGGAGGTACCAAAATGGCATATTGTGCAACTGTTAAATACAGTGATGACAAGGCCTGCTTGTTTTAGCATGCAGATGTACCCATCTTTCTACAGCTCAGGATACATGACTCCAGAACCATTATTAAAGCTATTGTTATTGCTTTTCAAAATGTACAAGCCCTTTCATATGTCCTCCTTTCGTAAGAGCACTTTTGTTGTTGCACCCACATCACTTTCCCTAACTGGTTGCAACAGTACTCTGTAATTGCAGAACTTCAGTTTAGAATCCTGTAATTAATTTGTTCACAGACCACACCTTTAGAAGTAACAGCTTCACACACTGAAGAGAAGAGGGTTCTGATTTTCAAGGGACCTTGTTAAATTTATTGTCTATATTATTGTGTTGCTTCAAAAAATTGATTTCACCTTCATGTTTGGGATCCGTTCTACACATCCTCCTTGTAACTTGCACTGATTTTTGAACTATGAACCATATTGTTTGCTTATGTGATTTTATTACTAAAAAAACTGAAAGGGCACTCAAAACCTTATTCCAAGTCAAAAGAAAATAAATAAATTTTCTACCTTTCCCATAGAGAAATCCTACAGGAATAGATATAGGACTTTGGAAACCCAGCAAGCTTCACCATGCCAACTTCCTAACAAATGGTCCTCTCAGGGGCTGAGGGGCTTGCAATGGGCAGGAATGTAGTGCTGAAGTGGCAGGGAACTCACAGATCCCAGAGATCTATGAGGAAAAAACTCCTATTCAATAGTGTGTCCCAAAGTTTGCAGATAGCTTCCCTGGCAGCATACATTACGATCCCTTAGGTGTGGCCATTGGCTTCTGCACTCTCTTTGAGAGATGCGGAGATTGGCTTCACACTCCTGAGACCAGCATTTACTCCCCGTGTGAATAGACATAGGTTTTGAGAGGGAACAGATAACACAGAGTTACTGCTTCCTGGCTCCATCCTCCTTTGACCCAAAAGAGGCCTACCAGAGTTGTGGAGCCCTCATCACAAGAAGCAGAGAGAACAGAGCTTTCAAGGAAATTGGAGAACAAGCATGCAGCTGTGGTACTTCTCTCCACTTTTCACTTATACCCTTATGTGTGCTCCTCCGCTTGCACAGCACCTATTGTGCAAGAAGAAATCATCTGTCCATTAGATGACTTTACATTTGGATGTAATTTTTAAAGCCTTTATCTCTAACAACCCAAACCACTGTTTTGTCATTGAAAGTTAGCTTGAGTTGTACAATGTATGTATTAGGAGGTGAGTTGTAACAGATGAATTAGGCAGCAACTAGTGACAAAGCAGTTTATCATCAGAAGATAATTGACCTTATTTGAGAGTTAAGCATCCTGAGGCAAAAGCAGAGTGTGCTTAATCCTAGCGGGCTAATTATCCAGTGATGATGATAGTTTGGAAGGTATTATTGCTAAGAACCATTTGCAAAATGACATCATTAAAAAAATACTTAATTTAATAAAAATTAAAAGCAATGACAATAATCAGGTTCTCTAGTCATGTATTGCCAGATAATGACTTCAGAATGGCCTTAATAGGTTAGTAGCACTGAATGTATGATTATTTTTATATTGAATGTTTTGTATTAAATTTATTGTATGAAGTCTAGTTAATAAGTGTCAAATATTCAAACCAAAATATTTTGAATAGGTATGAAAGAGATTTCAAAGACCTACCAATGGCCACTGAGCAAGTGTTATAGCTGATAACTGCTACAGTTTATTATAGCAGTGTTCAGCACCACCACTGCAGTTAAGGGTATGTTGGCATTTACATTCTAAACTAGAGTATTTATTTTGTGAGGTTTACAACATGCCCATTTTAATTATCATCTAGCTGAAACTTGGAATAACCAATCTCCATTCAGTTGTAAATTTTTAAGTGCAAGATGTAATTTAAAATCTCTTTGCCAATTGTTTTTAGTTTAAGAATGACATCAATTTGGAATTCTGCTGTTCTTTTGATGCTTTTTGCATTACTCTAAAAAAATAAACAGCTCAGTATTCAACAATAAAACTGTGTTGGTCTATAATGTGAAGTGAAGATAAATATACAGAAGAGTAAAATCATGTTAGGCTACTCTCTGTTCTAATAAAGTAACAATTATACCATCTAGTATGTATTTTCTAGCTTATATGCTTAACTTAAGTATGTCCCTTTACTGTTTATGATAGAAAAATTAGCAAAATTCAATGAAAACAAAATATAGAGACAAAAGGAAAGATCAAAATAGATACGGGAAAATAGGTGTTTACATTGGCTCAGTCAAGTGGTTCACTTCACATCAAGACACAAATAGACAGATAGACAATTAAACATTATTATACAAGATTCAAAATCAGGGAAATGAATCCAGGATAAGAAACAAAAAGAGGAACATTCAGAAGGCTGAACTGCATCAGAGAAAACTTTTCTTGTTAAAAGGGTTTTGCATGATCTTAACCACAAGCCAAGATACATGGAACCACAAGATAAAGCCCATGCCAATAATTAGGAAGAGTACCATGGAAAGAGAAAGGGTTTCAAATCACAGAGTAACAAGAGAATATACCACTGTGAAAGGTATCCTAAAGAAAGAAGACTCTAAAGAGGCAATGAGCAGCTTACATAGCAAGAAACAAAAATTACTTTTTGTTTACAATGAAGAGAAAATCCCACTCTTGCAGGGCGGCAAGCAACGTAGATCAAGAGGTCTGTTACTCTTTAAAGTGCATAAACAGTATGGTAACATTTAATGATGATAGAGTAAAAGATACTACACCTCTACCCCAATATAATGCGACCCAATATAACATGGGTTCGCCTACAATGCGGTAAAGGAGCGCTCCAGCGGATCAGCGCATCAGCTTCTAGGCATGGCGCTCCGCCTCTCGCCGCCAGTGAGTGCAGGGAGGTTGGGGAAAGGACACCCTCGTACTCACCTGTGGTGGGAAGCGGAGCATCGGGGCCGGGTTGCTTGTTTCCATCGCTGCCGGTGAGTGTAGGACCTTTCCCCAGCCCCCCGACCCCTAGTGACACAGCTGGGGCAAGGAAAGCGGAGAGGGCTGGGGCCACAGTGCTCCGCTTCCCACCACAGGTGAGTACAGGGGGCATCCTTTCCCCAACCTCCCCGCACTCACTGGCAGTGGGAAGTAGAGCAGCCCGGCCCCAGCCCACTCCACTCCACCAGCTCCCAGCCGCAGTGCTCCACTTCCCACCGCAGGTGAGTACGGGGGGCGTCCTTTCCCCAACCTTCCCGCACTCATCGGCGGAAAGTGCAGCACTGTGGCTGGGAGCTGGCAGAGTGGAGCGGGCGAGGGCCAGGCTGCTCCGCTTCTACCGGTGAGTGCAGGACCTTTCCCCAACCCTTCATCCCCTGCCCCCCAAGCGACATGGCTGGGGCTGGGGCAACAAAAGCGGAGAGGGCTGGGGCCGCAGCACTCCACTTCCTGCGGCAGGTGAGTATGGGGAGGTCCCTTCCCCAACCTCCCCGCACTCACCGGCGGCGGAGCACCGCAGCTGGGAGCTGGCAGAGTGGAGCAGGCTGGGGCCGGGTTGCTACACTTCCCACAGCTGCCAGTGAGTGCCTGTCGGGGTGTGGGGTGTGTGGATAGGGGTCGGGGCAGTCAGGGGACGGGGAGCAGGAGGGTTGGATAGGGGGCAGGATCCTTGGGGTGATTAGGGATGGGGGTCTGTCATAACATTTCTTCCCAGATCTGGACCTTAGCGTCCAAAATATGGGTGTTAGCATGAAAACCTCCAAGCTTAGTTACCAGCTTGGACCTGGTAAAGCTGCCACCAGCCAGGAATTATACAGTGCCTAGCTCACTGTGGTCTCTCCAAAACTTTCCCAGGGGACCCCAAGACCCAAATTCCTTGAGTCTCACCACAAAGGGAAATAACCCATTTCCCTTCTCCCTCTTCCCCTCCAGGTGTTCCCTCCCTGGGTTCCTGGAGAGATATACAGATTCAAGCTCTGTGAATCTAAACAAAGGGATTCCACCCTCTTTACCTCCTCCCAGATTTCCCCGCCCTGGGGACCCTAGGATACTCCCTGCTTCAAGTCCTTGAAACACCGAGAGATCTAATCTCTCTCCCCCCTCACCCAGAGGGTATGTACAGTCAGGCTTAGTAAATCTAACACAAAGAGATTTTCCGCCTGACTTCTTCCTCCCACCAATTCCCTGGTGAGCTGCAGACTCAATTCCCTGGAGTCCCTACTAAAGAAAAACTCCAACAGGTCTTAAAAAGAAAGCTTTATATAAAAAGAAAGAAAAAAGACATAAAATGGTCTCTGTATTAAGGTGACAATATACGGGATCAATTGCTTAAAGGAAAAAAATGAATAAACAGCCTTATCCAAAAAAGAATACAATTTAACACATTCCAGCAACTACACACATGTAAATACAAAAAAAACAATGTAAACCTAATGTCTTACTATCCTTGTACTTACAACTTGGAAACAGAAGATTAGAAAACCTGGAGATAGAAAAATCACTCTCAGAGCCGAGAGGGCACAGACCCAAGACAAAGAACTCACACCCAAAACTTCCCTCCACCCAGATTTGAAAAAGTCTTGTTTCCTGATCGGTCCTCTGGTCAGGTGTTTGGTTCCCTGTGTTAACCCTTTACAGGTAAAAGAACATTAACCCTTAGCTATCTCTTTATGACAGGGTCTCTGGAGGGGGCAATCAGGTGATAAGGACCAGGGGGGCCAAAGTAAATTCGATATAATGCGGTCTCACCTAGAGCGCAGTAAGTTTATTTGGCTCTGGAGGACCGTGTTATATTGGAGTAGAGGTGTATTTAAGCATAAGCTAACAGACAACAGACTGCTTCAAGAACTATATATTGTAAATGCAGGGAGCATTTTATGCTGTTTTATGCATTATAATATTACACAATAAGTTATGACAAGTAGTAAATAATACCATATCCTATTGAAACAGCAGGAGGAATTCAAGTAGGCAGAATGCAGTTTCCATTGGAGCTGTTGCATCTAATTTTGTGAAATGTTGTTGTATATCTAATGACAAGTGATCACAACCTATGTTTTACATCTCATCTGAAAAATGATCCCTTACACACCACAGTGATCCATTATATCAGAAAGGTTAGGGAAGCAGTACCAACACAAAAGGAAGAGGAACACAAAAAACTGGGTTCTCCTGGGAAGTTTCTCATTCAAGAATTGACCAGGCCTGACTCTGCTAACTTGTGAGATCTGATAAGATCAGCACCTGGCATGGTATGGTTCTTGAAAAGAAATACATGGTAGCACCTCAATGAGGTCTTCACAATGCAAATGACAGAATGAGGCTGTTATAGTGACAAAGATAGAAAAAAACCTGTTGTGCAACTGTTGTCCTTAGAGATGTGGGCACAGATATGTATTCCACTCAGGTGTGCTCATGCCCAGTGCACTGAAGCCAGAGAAAGTTGCCCAGCAGTACCTGTAGGGACAACGCCCATGATCTCTGGCCCTTAGCCTCTCCCCTGACTACTGAAGGGTAGTGCATCCCTGATGCCTTTTAGCTCCTTTGCACCCAATGTCAAGAGTAGAGACTCTGATGAAGAGCGGATGGAGAATGAGTCACAGAATACCCATCTGCAACCACATCTTGAAGAACAACAGTTACAAAACAGATAGGTAACCATTTTTTCTTCTTTGAGTGGTTGTAGATGTGTATTCCACACAGCTGACTCACAAGCAGTAATCGTAGGAGGTGTTATTCAGAGTCTATTTAAACAACTACAGCAGAATGGCCTTCCCAAAGTTGCACCTGACCTAGATGCAGTGGTAACAGCATATTGCTTGGTTAACGTATGCATAGAAGTCTAGGTAGCAGTCCTGCAAATGTCCTATATCAAAACATCACTGAGAATTGATACTGACATTGCTTGAGCTCTCATCAAATGAGCCCACAATCTTTGCAGAGGCATGATCTGAGCTACTTCATATGTTGTACTGAAGGAAGTTATCCACCCGGAAATTGTGTGCACAGAGACTGCCTGACCCTTAGTTCAATCTGCATAGGAGACAAAACGACAAGATGATGAACAGAAAAGCTTTGTCCTCTCCAGGTAAAATGTCAAGCATCGTTTCACATCCAATGTATGAAGTTTCTGTTCATCTGCACTTGTGTGTGGTTTAGGAAAGAACACCAGTAGGTATATTACTTGGTTAAGGTAGAAATGGGGAATCACATCCAAGAAGAATTTAAGATATCGTTGTAAGGCCACTTTGTCTTTGAAAAACTGCGTATGGGGGCTCTGCCATTAAGCCCTGTAGCACAGTTATTCTCCATGCAGATGTTATAGCAACAAGGAAGGTTGTCTTCTGGTACAAGATGACAGAGAACAGGTTGTCATGGGCTCAAATGGAAGTCCCACAACAGCAGTTAACACAGTATTAATATCTCGCAAGGAAACTCACTCTTTCACCGGTGGGAAGTGACAAATGACTCATCTCAGAAATCTCACTATCATAAAGTCTGAGAAAACGGCTTCCCTTGGATGGAATGCTGAGATTGCCGCTAAGAGAGAGAGACCTAAGAACTGAAGACATAGCAGATACTCCAGAATTTCCTGAATATGAGCTAGCCTTCGTTGAATGCCCGGGGCCACTAATCAAATTGAAAACCACTTTCACTTAGCCAAATGGGTAGCTCTAGTGGATGTTTTTTTACTATTGAAAGGTATTTGTCTAACATAATGCATTCCTCTTCCTTACCTAGCCATGCAGCATCCACGCAATGAGATGCAGACTGCTCAGTGTTGGATGCAAAACTCAACCATAGTGCTGAGTCAATAGGCAGTAGATCAGGACACAGAGGGAGAGAGATGGGCGGTTGAATAGATAAACTTAGTAGGTCAGAGAACCAACATTGCCTCAGCCAATTGTAACAATGAGAATTAGTCTGGTATGATTCAGTTTTAGTTTGAGAATAAGCTGAGGAATCAGTGGCATCATGGGAAAGGCATGCATTAGCACTGATTCCCAGTTCAGGGGGAAGGCACTGGTTAAGGTTCCTGGACTAAGACCAAGCTGAGAGCAAAATTAATGGCACTTCTTGTCTCTTGTTGCAAAGAGATCAGTAGCTGGGATGCTCCATTTTGCGAAGATGGACCTCAGCACATTGTAACTTCAGAGACCACTCGTGATTCTGGGAGAAAATCCTGTTGAAGTGATCTACCAAGTGATTGTGCACCCCCTGGGTAAGTGAGCAGCTATGTGAATTATGTTTTCCTCGATGAAGAACTGCCAAAACTTTATTGCCTCTTGACAAGCTGGTTGGAGCAGGCTCCTCCCTGCTTGTTCATGCAATACACTGCAGTGTTGTTGTCTGTGAGTATGTGAACTGCTGTGCCCCAATATGATCTCAAAAGACTCGGTACGCAGTGTAAATGGCTTGAAGCTCCAAGACGTTGAAATGGAAAGAGGCTCTTGTTCTGATCACAAGCCCTGAATTTCCAATGCCCCTAGATATGGTCCCCAAGCTATTGAAGAGGCATTGGTGATTACAGTTCTGGTTGGTGGAGCTAACGGAACAACCTAGCAAACATTGCTTTGAACTGCCCACCACTGCAGGGAGACCAGGATTGCTAGAGACGCCCAGACAGTTTGGGCAATTAACAACTCGGGCAATAGATCAACTTCAATCACATGCACAGATGACAGGGCAATCTCACATACTAGACTATGCACATGCATGCAGCCACATGGCCTAATAACTTCACGCATACAAGGACTGTAGTCCAAGGTAGAGACTGAAGTGCCAGGCACGGGTGATTAAATGCCTAAAATCGTTCGTTTGGAAGAAATGCCTCTCCAACTCAAACCCAAATAACTCAATTTTTTTTGAGCCAATGTTGAACAACTTTCCCCAAATCAGACCCAGATGATTGGAGAGACATAACGTGAATTGGAATGCAAGATGACTTTCCCTCAGTAACCAATCATCCAGATATGGGAAGATACTACCATCCTTTTTTTGCGAGCTGTGCCGCTACCACAGTCACGTATTTGGTAAATACCAATGGAATGGAGGTTAGGCCAAACAGAAGCATGGTATACTGATAATGCTGACCTGCCATTACAAATCACAGAAACCTCCTGTGACCTGGAAAAATCACCACATGAAAGTAAACATCCTGTAAATCAAGGGTAGCAAACCAGTTGTGATTCAAACCAGGAAGAACAGTCATTACAGTAACCATTCAGAATCTTGTATCTTCCCTTGGACTTGGAGACCAGGAAGTACCACAAGTAGAATTATTTTCCCCGATTCTGAAAGGAAACCTCCTCTGCAGCCCCCAAAGGTCCAAAAAGTGTGCACCTACTGAAGAAGCAGACTCTTAAGAGGGTTCCCTGAAACGGAACATGAATAGGAATTGAATGGCATAACCCAGTCCCAGTACTTCGGATCCAGTTGTCTGTAATTATTGGCTCTAAGGCCCTGTAGAAGTGGGAAAGCCTACAAATCTATGAATAACCTTGCAGCCAGAAGGGACCACTATGATTATATAGTCTGACATCCTATATAACACAGGCCACAGAACCTCCCCAAATATTCCTAGAGCAAATATGTTTAGGAAGACATCCAATAGTCTGATTTAAAATGGTCCGTGGACGGAGAATCCATCATGACCCATAGTGAGTTGTTCCAATGATTAATTACTCACTGTTAAAAATTTATACCTTATTTATAATCTGAATTTGTCTAGCTTCAAATTCCAGCCATTGGATCGTGTTATACTTTTCTGTGATAGATTGAAGAACCCATAATTAAATATTTGTTCCCCAGGTAGATACTTATAGAGTCACTCCTTAACCTTCTCCTGTTAAGCTAAATAGATTGAGTTCCTTGAATCTATCACTATAAGGCATGTTTTCTAATCCTTCAATCATTCTCATGGCCATACAGGGCCAGCTCCAGGCACCAGCCGAGCAAGCTCACGCTTGGGCTGGCAGATTCTAAAAGGCGGCATTCCAGCCACTTTTTTTTTTTTGACATTTCACCGCTTCCGCCGCCCCTGCAAGTTTTTTTCTTTTTGGTTTGCTGCTCCTGCCTGTAGGGGCGGC